>NW_027526295.1:3488799-3568799 GCF_048455015.1 Haemaphysalis longicornis
GATGGCGTATTCTTCTGCCTGCGCTGGCGTCCTGCACCGTATGCTGCCTGAGGTGACGAGTTCTCCGGTGCTTGCGTTGATGACCACCGCCGCGTAAGCGTTCCGTATATTGTGATATTTGGCCACATCCACATAGTAAGCATGTGGATCGTTGGCGTGGCTTTTGGTTAGAGCCACAGCCCTTGCTGTTCTTCGCTCTTGATCGTTCTGTGGATGCATGTGTCTCGGTACAGGTGGTATCCAGATCTTGCGCAGTACGTCTCGGGGTAGAGCGGCCGCTGCCCTTGGCGAGGTGTGTGGAATTTCCATGCCGATCCGCTTCAGGATGGCTCGCCCCGTTCTGGTTTGGGCCAGGCGTTGGTATTGCGCTGTTCGTTGTGCTTCCATGATTTCTTCGAGCGTATTGTGTACGCCCAAAGCGAGCACGTGTTCTGTGCTCGTGTGGTGATATAATCCGAGGGCGCTCTTGTATGCCCTACGGATGGCGGCGTCGATTGTTTTCTTCTCGTCCGCCCGCCAGTTGTGGTAGGAAGCTACGTATTCGACGTGACTGATTGCAAATGACTGTGTCAGTCTCAGCAGGCTGTCCTCCTTCATGCCTTGCTGTCTTGTGGCCACCTTGTTGATGAGCCGAACGGCTCGAAATATCTTTGTTTGTAGTTCGTTTACCAGGGTCTTTTCGTTGCTGCCCTTGTCTATGAGCCTTAGACCCAAGACTTTGAGTGTTTTGACCTTGGGAATTTCTACCCGTCGCCCGTCTTGATTGTGATGTCCACTGGTCTCTCCTTGAAGCGTTTGCCTCGTGGAGTGATTAGCATCAGCTCTGATTTTGCCGGTGAGCACTTTCACCCCGTGGGCTGTAGGTAATCTTCCACCGCTGACACCGCCTCTTGCAACGCCGCCTCGATCTGTCCGTCGCTGCCTTGCGTTGTCCAAATCGTGATGTCATCTGCGTATATCGTAATCTTCCACCGCTGACACCGCCTCTTGCAACGCCGCCTCGATCTGTCCGTCACTGCCTTGCGTTGTCCAAATCGTGATGTCATCTGCGTATATCGTGAATTTAACGTTCTGGATGGTGTTTAGCCTGCTGGCAACTCCAATCATCACGAGGTTAAAGAGCAGTGGGGAAATCACCGACCCTTGCGGCGTGCCCGTGCTTCCCAATTGTTTGGGCGGGAGCTGTAGGTCCCCTGCTACTACATGTGCAGTGCGTCCGGTCAAAAAGTCTTTGATGTATGTGAAGGATCTTCTTCCCATGTTGAGGTGAGATACTTGCTTGAGGATGGCCGAATGGTGCACGTTGTCAAACGCGCCCTGTAGGTCCAGCCCCAGTACCGCTGTGTTGTCTTTGGTCTTTCCGTCCATCACTTCGTGTTTTAGCAGTAACATGGCGTCCTGCGTGCAGAGTTTGGCCCGGAAGCCGAGCATTGTGTCCGGGTATATGTTGGTTTCCTCCAGGTATTGCTGCCAGCGGTTCAGCAAGACGTGTTCGAGTAGTTTCCCGGCGCATGACGTGAGGGATATGGGCCTCAAGTTTTCGATGCCCGGTGGCTTGTTTGGCTTTGGTATTAGGACCGTCTTGGCGGTCTTCCATTGCTGTGGTAATTTTCCGTCTTTCCAGCACGGGTTGAAATATTTAGTGAGGGGGGATATTGCCGTATCACTTAAATTTCTCAGTGCTTTGTTGGTGATCTGGTCTATCCCGGGCGCCGACTTGCAATTGATCGATTGGAGCACCGCACGCACTTCCCACTACTCTATATCTGCGTCTAGGAGTGCGTTGTCTGCGCCGGTGTATACCGGTAACGGATCCACCGGCGTTTCCGGGAGATATTTGTTGTTGAGGCGCTTTTTCACCTCGTCTTCGCCCAGTTCTGTGACCGCCTTGTGCAGGGTTCTGTTGAGTATGTATTGTTGGGTTCCTTTGGTTTGTTGCTCATCCAGCAGGTGCCGTAGTAGTTTCCAGGTCTTGCCCTTGTGTAACTGGCCGTCTGCTTCTTGACATACAGCGTGCCACTGCTGCCAGCACACCACCTTACTGTGTTTTTCGATTTCGATGTTAAGTTGTGCTATTCTTTTCCTTAGTTTCCTGTTGTGGCGTTGTCGTTTCCAGCGATTTTTAAGTGAGTTTCCGGCTTCCATGCGGTGCGCTAGGCGGCTGTCGATTTGCACGCCGTCTGCTTCGGCGTCGACCGTTTGCGTGGCGCTCTGGATCGTGCCGTTGAGCAGGTTCGCCCATGTCTCAATGTCTTCTATGGTTTCCGGGCCGTTGGCTTCTAATTTCTGTCTGTAGTCATGCCAATCCACAATGTGCTGTTGTCTGCTTTCCTTGATGTTGCCTCGGATGGGTATCTCTATCTCGAGGATCTTGTCGCTTCCCAGTGGCTCCTCGGTGTTTCTCCATTTCACCCTTAGTGGCCTCGTGGTTTCGCCCAGAAACGTCAGGTCCGGGTTTGTGTCCCGCTTCGTTGATGTTAGTGCGTTTCTTGTTGTGGTTTCCAGGTAGTTAATCAGCTGGTAGCCCATTTTTGTCATGTCGTCCAACAGGTGCTGTCCTTCTCGGTGGTTTCGGGGTAACCCCAGAGTCTGTGCTGTGCGTTGAAGTCCCCTGCAATGAAATTGATGTTGTCCCCCGCGATCTGCTTCGTCTTCTGGATGAGTGCCTTAAACTTTTGCTTGTGTTGCCTTGGGTTGCTGTAGAGGTATACTACCGTGATGCTCGTGCGCCTTTTGCGTTTGCCGGCCACGATTTCAGTAGTCACGTGTTCAATAGCGCTGCGTGGCACGAGATCGTGTTCTATTACTATGAGTCCCTTCTTCACCAGGGTGCAGACTCCCCTCCCCTTTTTCGATCCCGTGTCACAGGCGCTTGGGGGGGATTTCGCAAACGATCTGTACCCTGGTAGCGTCGGTGCTTCGTTGCTAAGCGTTTCTTGTATGATGATGACGTCCGGCGTATTTTCGGGTTGTATGTATTGTTGAAGCTGTGCTTTCTTCTTCTGAAAGCCGTTGGAGTTCCATTGCCATATTATTAATTTCCCGCTGCGCTGTTTTCGTGCTTGGTGGTTACCTTGATCCTTTTTAGCTGTGCTATCCATTATGGTTGGGTTAGGTTCAGCGCTCGTTGTGGTATAATGCCTGCTGCAACGAGTGCTTGGATGATTACGTCCATCTTGCGATCGAGTGCGTCGACTTTCTGCTCGAGTGCTCCGACTGTCTGGTCTAGGCGGTCTATTTTCGCCTCCAGTTGGTCCTGGCGTTCTTCTAGTCTATCCAGCCTCATGTTGACCCGTCTTTCCCGTGCGACTTCGAGCGCCCTCCGTTTTGGTGCTGGTCCGTACGGTCTGTCTGCCTCTCCCGTTTCGGTTTCGGCGTTGTCGTTGTTCTTCGCGCTAGGTTGTGCTTCCATCTCGATGTTATCTTTTTCCTCCTCCGGTGCCGGGGGTTGCGGGGTTGTTTCTTGTAATATTGGCTGGGGCAACTGCTCCCTCAGCTTCAGCGCTTGATTGTTCTGCGCATCGAGGAATGAGTTCAGCCTTGCAGTTAGCTCGGCTAGGCTCCTCTTCAGCTGCTCATTTTCTTGTCGTAACGCTCTGTTAATTTGGTCTAGCGCTGCATTGGTGTGTACCGTTTCTTGGGTCTTGGCGGCTTGGGCCCAGTTGAGCTGTCGCGCCGGTTGTTGTCTTCCTTGGTTGCAGTACATCTTCTCTTGCGAGGTAATTCCCCGGCTCGTGGAGCGGCCTCTGCTTTTATCGCGTTTCCTCGAACGGCTGCGCCCTCTCCGGATTCCAGGCGTCTCGCCTTGCTTTTGTTGCTGTTGTTTCCATTGTCCTCGCGAGGGCGGGGGCAATTCTGGGAAATCCACTTGCGATAGTGATGACCTTTCATTGTTCTTCTTTGCCCATCTGCGCTGAGTAACGACAAAGGGCACTTTGTATTTGCGTGTGCAGCCTTCCGTCCCCGTGGCGTGAGCTCCGTTGCACAGCTTGCAACGTGGCTTGCATTGCCCGTCGTGGTCGGGTGCCGGGTTCGGTGCGCCGCACGCGAAGCAAACTTTGGTCTCCGGCGTGGGACACACGTCGGCGCGATGTCCGATCCTCCCACATGTTCTGCACACGTCGTAGTGCTGCTTGTAGATTCCGCACGGAACTCTGCACGGGCCGTACTTGACACTCCTCGGAACCTTCGTCCCTTGAAATAAAATGACCACCGATGTTGTATTGCCAATTCTGTGTGCTTCCAGCGCTAATGGGTTGGCCGGGTGCACAATGTCGTTCTGTATGTCTTCGTCCGTGGCGTCCAGCGCTATGCCTCTGATGACTCCCTTCGCGGTACCGTGAGGGGCGGTACGGTAAGCGTATGTTTCGTAGTTCTTGACCCCGATGTACAGGGAGCGTACGTTTGCATATTTGTTTGCTCGATCTTCATCTGGTGTGCTTACCACGATGATGTTTTGCGTCGGGTTTGTGCAAATGGTGTCCGCCATGGCCACGGTTTTGGCAACGCTCGCTGCTGTGATAACTGCCGATAGGACTACGTCAACATCGAGCCTTGCGAGGCAGAGTCCTCCCCTTGGTCTCATGGTGACTTTCCGCTCCTCCTTCGGTAGATTTACCGGTAGGCGCGATGCTTTGGTAACCCTTGCTACGATTCGCTTTGCTTGACTCTCACTGAATTGCGAGGTTGACTTGCTGTTTTGAGTGTCCTTGCTAGCCTGGGGCTGAAGTTGGACTTGACTTACTTGCTTCGTTGCGGGGAATTTCCAACCTGCGGTGTCTCTCGGGTTCAGGTCGCTGCCTTGGACCGCGATAACGGTGCGGCCGGCGTTGTTGAGTATTTCCGTCGTCCTCGACGGCGTGGTGGTGTTGTTGCTCTCGTCGGCGCCAAGTTCCATGTCCTCCATGGCGAGGGCCGCAAAACGGTTGTGGGTGACAGCAGCGTTGGGTTGAGATGATGTCGAGGCCATCTTCGAAGTCGAGGAGCCGAGCGCGGCGAGCGCCGGGGCTGCCGGCGTCTCCGGGCGGCCGGCGCAGCTGTGCGCCGCGGCCATACTCGAGCTAAGCCTAGGCGAGGCCAGTTAGGCTTAGTTCCGCGCCCACCTGTAATCGGCGAAAATTCGGAACTCACTCGATAACCCGGGCCAAAAATGGTGTCAGTAGAGTCCAGAGATGTTCACGGACACAATGGAGTTGAAATACGGTCGCTCAAAGTCAATTAACTCGGAGAAATTAGAAAAATCTGCGGAGCTCATGCGGAGCACGTCTGCTCTCCACGGCGACCGCAGCGCCGCCCCTGGGGTGCCGAGAGGCTTCCGCTACAGAAGCAAAGAGGGGGGGGTGTTCTGGTGGCTGTTGACAAGTCGATGCATTGTGTTCGGTGTGAGGAGCTCGAAACGGTGAGAGAGAGAGAACATCTTTATTGGCCGGCTAAATTAGTCGCAGATACCAGCCTCCTCTAGGGGAGGCAGCATCTATGACTGCTGGCGTTGGAGGGCCTCCATCGCGAACTAGACGGCTCCCCGTTGAGAGTCTAAGTCTTCCTTTCCCACCACACCAGCAAGATGGGGTGGAAGCACGTCTATTGGGTCCGGAGTCCCAGCACATGAAACGGTGAAAGAATCGGTTTAGCATGACGTGCGCCTCCACGGAGGCCGAAAGGTCCTTGCTGGAGCGTGCATCAACCGTCAACAGTAATCACAACCTGCTTGTCATAGGCGACTTTAACACACCGGACATTCATTGCGACAAGGCAACATTTTCTCACTATAAATACTACATGGACCAAAATTGCAGCATAATGCTTGATTTCCTACGTTTTAGTTCTTTACAGCAGCTTAATCCTACAAAAAACTCTTGCGGGAATATTTTCGACCTGTGCTTCACTGACATACCAAATGTGCAATTTTACATTCTGACATTTCCTTCATTCATCCCAAAAGGTTTGATCCCACACTTCTTATTTCTGCACCTTTGTTTGTGCGGCATTCTACTGTTCCATTCAGGCTCAACTCCTAGCTGTTATTGCTTTAGACAGTGTGATTATGTAGGCTTATACGACTATATTTCTTCTCCAGATTGGTCCACTGTTTTGACCAACTCTGATGTTGACACGAAGCTCAGCTGCTTCACAGAAATTGTAAAGCGAGGTGTGGACCAGTAAATCACGAGGAACACAAAATCTCGATCAAAACTCCAATATTGGTTTTCCCATAAACTACGAACTGCCCTCAAAATGAAATATCGCGCACCTAAAAACGCACGAGGCACTGGGCTCGACACGTGGAAACAGGAGTTTTGTATACACCGTTCTGCCTACAAAAAGCTCTAAAAAAGACGCTATAGTGCCCATCTTGAATCTGTAGAGATACCTTCGACGCATGAGCCTTCTAAATTCTGGAAGTACATTCGCTCCTAATAAATACCTCCGATGACCGCTTTCGCCTGGTTGGCTCCTCTGGAAGTTACCTGACATAGCCGATTCTTTTGCGCGCCACTTTGGCAGCACTTTTAAGTGCGAATGCACTTCTTAAGCGACCCTGAACCTGCGTCCACCGGCGATGTCCGCATAACATACCCACGTGGGGGATTGGCCAGGAATCTCCTCTTCTTCCTTGGCAACGGGGGGAGATGGGCGCGCGCTGCCTGGCCGCTGACACGGCACATACCCACGGGGGGGATTGTCCAGGAATCGGGCGTGAGAAGGGCTAATGCACCCGCTTAAAGGAGTACTGACACGAAATTTCAAAGCTGAGATCCGCTCTAGCAATCAAGTACAACGACAACACAAATAGGTGTCTGTGAATAAATGCATCTTTCTTTCTTTGTAGTTGTGTGTGTGTGTGTGTGATCTCTCTTTCGCGCGAACATTACCGAACCGCGCAAATTCAACTCGTGCATTCGCACTTTCACATTCTTCCCCTCTGGGAAATGCGGGGAATTTTTTTTACCAACCAAAGATGGTGAGACAGTAATTAACAGTATGCTTGGGAAAAGCACAGTTCTCTTCGATGACAAGCTTGTTTTTGATAGCCTGAAACGAATGAAGCCGTTTCTGTCTTCTGTCCCACACGGTATTCCGGCAGCCATACTTAAAACTATTTAAGCATATCCTAAATCTCATTTTAACGCAGATTTTCAATAACCGTTTAATCACCAGCACTTTCCCTGCTTGATAGAAAATATCTAGGATTTAACCTACCTTCAAACTCGGCGACAAAAGGGATTCAGCAGACTACCAGCCGATTTCAATCCTCTGTGCCGCGTCCGAACTTTTGAGTCTGCATTGCAAACAGTATTGTCTTCGTCCGTGAAAAATGCGTTTTTACCCAATCAGCATGGCTTCATAACTGGGCCATCAACGACCACTAATTTTGCTTGCTTTATGACGCATGCTTCCAAAGCAGTCCCAGACCGCAGCCATATTGATACAATTTACTGTGATCTAAGTAAGGCTGGTCACTCACCCACTGTTGCTGAAAAAGCTCCTGGTCTGCGGTGTTGACGCTCCTTTAGTTGCCTTGTTGGCATCTATCTCCTTAATAGACGCTGGCATTATGGTGTAAATGGCCGAACATCTATCGAATACAGCCCTACCAGCGGTGTACCTCAGGGGTCCATGTTAGGCACTCTTCTGTTCTCTCTTTTTATTAACATTGTATCCGCCCCTATTAATAGCTGATTTTTCCTCTTGCAGACTGACGATACAAAGGTTTACAAAATAGTGAACTCCCCTGAGGACTGCCTCGCACTTTAACATGACATCTCATCTTTCGCACGCTCGTGTGCTGAGCAGGGCCTAATTCTGAACCCACCAAAGACCAAAGTTATCACATACCACCGGAAAACACACCCCGTCGAATTTTCTTACACTCTTAATAAAACCAGTCTTTCAAAAGTTTCCGAGGTTAGAGACCTTGGAATACTTTTCTCCAGTTCTCTCAGTTTCACTCCCCACATCAGGCACTCGGCCAGGCACTCCGTTGTCTGGGTGAGGTGTGCAGGTTTACCAGTGATTTCACCTCTCCTGTTCCTTTTTACAGCTGTATTTATCGATTTCCCGGCCCTAGTTAGAGTACTCATCCATCGACTGGAATAGAACTTCTAATTCCAGCCATCAGTGTCTTGAAAGGGAGCAGAAAAAATTCCTATCAATATATAAAAACCGGCTAGGACACAGTTCTGCATCTTGCTCTAGTCTGCATGAGTTTCCTAAGCTTCTTTCTTGGAGTTGTCGGCCTTATCTAACTGATCTTCTCTTTCTCCACAAACTACTTCACGGAGCCATTTCGTGCCCAGAACTGTCCAATCTTAAGGTCCGAGTTCCCCAGAAGTGCACGCGGTCGCACTATGCATTCCATACTGGCGACACTGGTACTCATCACTCGCCTGTCCACCGACTGCAAAGCCTTCTTTACAATTTACATGGTGAGAAATTGCATGCGTTTAATGATTCCATGAGGCAGCTTCGTGTAGGGCTGAACACTGCTATTTGTAGCTAACGGCTTATGTCATTACTCCGTCCACATAATCTCGTTATGCCACGTACCTTTATTTGCTCGATCCATTACACACAACTGCATATTCTTCAACTTTTTGTTTGTCACAAATTCAACAACATTGGTTCAACGAGACAAGATATTCACATGAAAGAGCGCTGACTAGCAACAGAAGTCCCGTTTAACCGCTGTTGTTCAATTGTGAAGTATGTGCCAACAAGCCTTAACTACGCTTTTTCTGTTGTTGTTTGTATAAGCTTTTATGATTACCTCAGGATCTTTTATTTGTTTACGTGTTCACTTGCACAGTATATTATTTGTGTGTAACTATTGCGGCTATTGTGTGTCATATGACTGCTATTACCTTTCTGTGTGCTTGTATTAGTGTCGCATAGTTTTAGCGATCCGTGTTGTACGATTCATGTCATTGTATGTATGTAACCGTCGTTCCTTGGCACTGAAATTGAATATATACATTGATTTATTGAATATTATTTTTATTATTATTATTATTATTATTATTATATTATTATTATTACTATTATTACTACTATTATTAGTAGTAGCAATATTATTATTATTTTCCATCTTTTCCACGATGGCGCCAAGCAAGGACACATGCGTACTCTGTTCATGTGTTTTCTTCGGAAAACAGAAATTTCTCCGTTGCGGCGAGTGCAACAAACGCACTCACGCGAAATGTATCACGTTGCCGGACGACGACCTCCAGTTACATGAGTCACGTGCGCGGCGCTTCGTTCGCAATGCGTGCAAGACTGCTTCGTCGCCAGTTAGCCCTAACATCTACCACGGCATTTCTTCGCAAGCGGCAGCGTCGCCGGCCCTTTCGTCCAGCCCTTCTCTCGCAGCTGCCACCACGCAGGCCGTTGACCTTGCCGCCGAACTGGTTTCCCTCCGTGCCCTTCTCGTGGACGCCCTGGAGGGAATCTCTTTCCTCTCCGACCAGGCTGCTAAAAGCTGGGGGAGGACAACGAGCAGCTCCGCCGGGAGGTCGCAACAAAGACCGAGGCTCACGCCGATGCCGTGAAATCGCTGCGCAAAGAGGTGCATTCTCTGCGCAGTGATTTGGCCCGGCTGAGGGGTGCGCCCCGGATGGCTGAATTCCCGCCGCTGCAAACCAGGACGGTCGCGGAAACAAAACCCCCTACCCCGCGGACGCCCGGCTCTTCGCAGAATCCCGTGCTGCCTGCCTCTGCCCCTCCAAGCCCGACGCCGGTAAATTCGGCTTCTCGGCCTCTCCAGAACTTGTCACAACCGACGCAGCAGCAGCAACGCCGCTCAAGGCACAACCCGCGTCCGCTGGCTGTTGGTGTTTCTGATGTGTCGGCCGTCCCAGGCCCCCTAAAGCTATTCGCACTTTCCAGCGAATATAGGTGGCGCGACGGGGTATCCAAAATGGAGGACGGAAAGATGATCGGAACGTCGCGTAAGCGAGTGCGTCTGGAGGAAAAAGCCGATCCGGGCGCATTAGTGTGTCTGCAGACCATCTTTTTCCTTCCCGATGAGACTTGAAGATGCTTTGTCGAAGGCGAAGCAGTTTATAAAGCCAGTCACACAGTGTTTTGCGGCATCAGGGAGGCCACCGATGACATGCTGAGCATCGAGGGATTTTGCCTGCAACCGAATGGCGTCACCAGCCAACCGCACTGCCTGCACGTTTATTGGCACTGCCGGTTATAAAGAATGCTACACTTCCATCCATGCTCGTAAAATTGTCCAAGCACACTTTACGAAAATTTAGTAGGCGCCAAGAAGAGCTCGGTAGACGCAACCGTGCACGGCGTTTTGTTATTGGCACTTGCGCAATTGTGTCGGGTGAAGTGCGAATAATGCGAGTAAATTATAATTTTGTGGGCTGTTTTTACAAGGAAATATGCAACGGCGTTTGTGCAGGTTACTGGTAATAATAAAAATGCCGAAACTAATTATCAAACGCTGACGCCTCTACAGCAGGGCCTGGTACATCAGCTGGGCTGTGCTTTCACCACGTGGTCGGAAACGACGATGCCGCAGTAACAAGTTTATTTATTTATTACAAATACCTACATCGCCCATTCCTGTGGAGGGTTTCAGAAAGAAAAAAAGCAGCAAGTTCAATATAATAATTACACTTAATGCTAAAAAGAGAAGGAAGCAGAAACAACCCAACAAAGCACAAAATGCAACTGGAATGCAGCATTTATTAAAAAGAACCAGCCTGTTAATAAACGTACAATGACGTTCTCCTGTTCGTTCTTGGCTTCACTTTCTTCTCGCGCGTGCGCATAGGAATGTTATGTGGCGGCACGGCGTCTTTCATCAACCGCGGTTTCAGCGGCTGCACACCATCTAATAATAAACGACACACTCAACTTGCATGAAAAACACACCATCAATAACGAGATAGCGAACTAAACTTACGGATATTGCTGCAGAGGAAGTCAGCTTTCGTGAAGTGACTTCTGCAATCCCCATTGTGTTGCTGACACCTTTTCCAATGCGGAGCATAGTTATCCGAACCTTCCGGGCTTTTTTATCTCTAGGAAAGGTATGAACGCTGGCTTTTCCCGGCACT
This sequence comes from Haemaphysalis longicornis, assembly GCF_048455015.1. Lineage (NCBI taxonomy): Eukaryota > Metazoa > Arthropoda > Arachnida > Ixodida > Ixodidae > Haemaphysalis > Haemaphysalis longicornis. Next base: position 3,499,872 of record NW_027526295.1, read on the forward strand.
GAGAAATTTCTATACTGCGGTACACAGCGCATTCAATAGCTTTTTGGTTTTGAATTCTCAATCGATACGTTTCTGAACCCTCCGGCTGCCTTCGCCCGGGACGCCAATCATCTACAAACAGCTTCGAGAAAAAGGCGCGCGGCGGCGCCACAGTTGCTGGAAAGTGCGAATATTTCTCACCAAGCTGCGTCCTTCTACATTGGCGCAAGTAGCCACGCACTTGTGTTCCGGGGGTGCTGTGCCGATCATGTGCAAGCGACTGAAAACGAGGCATGACTCGTACGCTTCCTTCTACGTCGCCGCGAACGACGTGTGTTTCGAGAAACTGAGAGACCCTGTGCTTTGGCCGCGGCACTGCCTGTTTAAACCCTTCCGTGGTGACTTGTGTAAACAAATGATCTAAGTCGAGGAACACCGTTTCCATGGCGAGTAACTGGAGTTTTGATTTTTTCTACCAAAATCTCCGTGCGCTACGTACTAAATCCGTCGATTCTTTTTCTAATGTAGTTTCGTCTTGCTTTCCAGTAATAATTCTTACAGAAACCTGGCTGTGACAGGACATTAGCTCTAATTCCTTCTTTCCCCCAAACTACCAAGTCTTTCGCATGACCGTGACCCTTCGTGCGGCAAACAATGGGGAGGTGGCGTATTGTTTGCCCTACACGATTCGATTAAATGTAAACGGCGCCTGGACCTTGAATTTCTGAGTCTATCTCGTTAGAGGGGCTTCGCTCTCGCCGTAAGCGCCTCTTACTATGCACTTACTACGTACCACCCGAGACAAAAACCACTGACTTCCAACATACCCTAAATTAAATTGAAAATGCTGTAACCTCCTACAGTGATCACAATTTTCTGATAACTGGTGAGTTTAACTCACCCGGCATTGCATGGGAAACTCGGTTGAACGGGCGCCCCATCCGATATCACAGAAGTGTGAAATTTTGCTACATTTTATTTCTTTCACTTGATTGCAGCAATGCAACTTCATTAGTAATCAGCGCGGAAACGTTTTGGACTTGTCTTTTACTAACATGGAACACGTTGAGGTGTCGCGTAGTTATATTGACCTTGTAAAACCTGACAGGTCTCACCCTCCCCTTACTCATTTCAATTTCTAACGTATCCCTTGCCCACCACAGTCCTCCTGTCAACAGTCCTGCCTCCTGTTTTTTTTCTTCGTGCGCCAGCACAAAGGCCCTCCGGCTGCTCCTGGCACGTTAATAAATGATTGATTGATTGATTGATTGTTTGATTGATTGATTGATTGATCGATTGTTTGATTGATTGATTGATTGATTGATTGATTTATTGATTGATTGATTGATTGATTGATTGATTGATTGATTGATTGATTGATTGATTGATTGATTGATTGATTGATTGATTGATTGATTATTAGTGTCTTGTGGTGAAATGCTGCAACATGTTACACTCCATGTGCCGCAAAAATCCACCAGAAGACACGACACATTTCTTAATTTCTTAATCTATAATAACACGCTAGAACCATCTTCCTTGTGCTCTCCGCATGGGTGGGATGGGGCATTTTCACAGTCATTTTTACAGTAGAGCTGCATTGTCAGGCCTAGCTTTGTCCATCAGTCTCACCGAAAAAATCGAAGCCTGAGAAATAACTGGGGTTAGGGAGGTCACAGAATTGAACACCGGCACTTAACGCCATGAAACCGGAAACCTAACACTGTGCGCCCCAAAGGCCCGAGGGGAACGATGGCAGCGGCGGCAGTGAACAACATAATAATTGGAAAGAGACAAATCCTGGGCCATCTCCACTGACCTGGGGAGGGGCGATGCACGCCGTGTAAAAGTGTATTCTTGGCGCCTTTGCATGTCTTTGCAACGGAGATGAAACCATTGCAAGGTGGAGGTATACAGCTTTGCTGTAAAAGTCTTGCCTTTGAAGCACCAATCTCGCTAGCGCGAGGCGTAAACGAGTGTCCCGGTGTTTTAAGTGCAATGCACTTCTTAAGCGACCCTGAACCTGCGTCCACCGGCGATGTCCGCGCACGTGGAGATGGGCGCGCGCAGCCTGGCCGCTGACATAGCACATACCCACGTGGGGGATTGGCCAGGAATCTCCTTGTCTGTCTTGGCAACGGGGAGAGATGGGCACGCGCTGCCTGGCCGCTGACATGGCACATACCCATGTGGGGGATTGGCCAAGAATAGGGCGTGAGAAGGGCTAATGCACCTGCTTAAAGGAGTACTGACACGAAATTTCAAAGCTGAGATCCGCTCTAGCAATCAAGTACGACAACACAAATAGGTGTCTGTGAATAAATGCATCTTTCTTTCTTTGTAGTTGTGTGTGTTTGTGTGATCTCTCTTTCGCGAACATTACCGAACCGCGCAAATTCAACTCGTGCATTCGCACTTTCACATTCTTCCCCTCGGGGAAATGCGGGGAATTTTTTTTTACTACGCGTTACGAAGCGCTCCAGGGGAAGGGGTAAACGAGTGTCCCGATGTTTCTTATTACACGTTACGTTCTAGCGGGAGGCGGGAGCGACTTTCTCGGTGTTTTAGCACCGTGACTACGTGAGACGACGATTTTAACGATTACAAAGACGATGACGACGACAGGAGGGGCCAACAGCCCCAGCCCCTAGGGGCCTCTGCCCGCGATCGGTATTGAACCTGGGTTCCTCGCGGTATGGTTACTGAGTGAGCTCTCGTCACATGCTGGCTGCACCGCATTTCCTTTGGATTCGTAGCGCGGCCTTTGTCTATAGACTCAGCCGCAGTTCTAGTGCGGGCTAACGCGGTCCACTTTGGGAGAGATGTGAAAGCCTGAGGTCGAAACGATCTAGGCCTGCCAGTCTGGTAGATCTTTTATGGGCAAGTTCGGAAATAAATGTGTGATGCAACAGCCTGGTCTTCAACGAAGGGAGGGGGCCGCCAACCCTGCTTTTTCTCCTGCACTGCAAGGTGCGCTATTTTTAAAACAAAAACAAGATGTGCCCATACAAAAATATTGTATGGTCGGCTCTAGAAAATCCTTTTTATGGTCGTCTTTGGCTATTTGGCCCAATAATCTTTAGACCTTTCTATGGCTGTCTTTAGCGATTCGTATTTCTTCTATAAACGGTTCTACGGCTGTCTTTAGCTATTCTTATCGACATTCATATGGGTATCCTTAGCTTCTTCTATAGCCGGTTATATGGTTGTCTTTAGGTATTCGTATCGACATTCCTATGGGTGTCTTTAGCGTCTTCTATACCCGGTTCTGTGGTTGTCTTTAGATATTCTTATCTAAATCCCTATGGGTGTCTTTAGCTTCTTCAATAGCCGGTTCTATGTGTGTCTTTAGCTTCTTCTATAGCCGGTTCTATGGCTGTTTTTAGCTCTTCTTTCGATATCACTATAGCTATAGAAGAATCTAAAGACACCCATAGGAATGGCTAAAGACAGCCATAGAAATGTCTAAAGATAATTGGGCCAAATAGCTAGGGACAACCATAAGAAGGTTTTTCAATAGCCGACCACACAATATTTTTGCATGGGCTGCAGCCAGAAGAGAATCACCACTACTTGAAACACAGCGACAGCAGCAGCCGCTGAGAAATTATTAACACGCTGCAATGCCGGCATAGAGCCTTGCAGATCTCTAGAACTTCACCTGTGGAACTTAGGTTGTGTGCCTATCTGCATTCTGTAATATATGCTCCGTGAACACTTCAGCGACATAGGGGGAGTGCGAGGTTGCGATTGCAAACACTTCGCCAGCTTTCATTCAAAAAGCTTAAACACAGGCATTCAAGGACAGCAAAACCAAGCAAAAAGCAAACCAAAAGCAAAGCAAAAGCGAAAGCAAACCAAAAGCAAAAAGCAAAAATTTATTCCATTCATTACATAAAGGGCTACTATCTACGCCACTTCACCGCCAGTAAACAGTTCCTCACATACGCCGATCGAAACACACAGCACACGCATTTCAACACTCTGGCTCACGCTTAATTTACTCGCTCGACAGCCATACAGCGTGGCACATTCCCCGCGAACGCCCGCCGAGACACAAATACCTACACGTGCTGGGTAGTCCACAGAAAAGAGAGTACTCAGAAGTCATTCATTACACTGAGGAGAGCCTTCAAAAGGCTCTCCTCAGGGCTCTCCTATCAGCCCACTTTTGTGGAACGCATATGTGTATGATATGGTTTGCCTGCCCATGCCTCAAGATGCATACATCCAAGCGTATGCGGATGACACCGTGATCATTATTCATGGTCGTACGCGTCGACTATTGGAGGCGACTGCTGACGTAGCCCTCTCTAGGATAACTGCTTGGGCCGGAGCCGCTAAATTAAAGTTGAGCCCCGCTAAATGCTCCTGCCTTCTTGTCTCCAAGGGTGACCGCGGGGCTATTAGGAAACCAACCATCAAGCTCAACGGCGCAGTTATCAAGCAGGTGACGGAAATGAAACTCCTCGGAGTGATATTCGACAGTCACCTCACATTCGTGGCGCACACAAACCACTTGAAATTCACAGTTGAAAAGATGGCAGTTTCGCTCACAAGATTTGCCCGCATGCATACCATAGTCAGTCGATCTCATCTCCGTCAGTTACATCACCTTGTGGTCCTTCCAGCAGTCTCATACGCAGCGCCTGCATGGTGGCACATCAACCAACACCATCTACTGAAAGCCCGCGTACACTCGCTGCTAAGATCTTCATTATTCGCCGTCACCGGGGCGTATACTACCACACGGACCGCCACCCTAGAAGTCCTTGCCGATGCGCTTCCGCTTCACATCCACCTAGACATCACAGTGCCCATGTTTCTATTGTTTCATCACCAGCAACCAGTCACCTTCAACACGGCATCGTTCGATCCTTCTGATGTGGACCTGCCCATCAAGGTCGACACACACCCTGCGCGACGACTTCGTGTCCGTTACGACCGTCTCACCAGAACGGAAGCAAACCGCAGGCTGTACTTCTCCACTCTGCACGCCTTTACAGACGGATCACACACGTCGACTGCATCAGGAGCAGCCTTTGTTATTTTGAATGGGGCAGACCATGTGTATGCGATGAGGAGGTTCCGTCTGGCGTATCCAACGACCTCCTTTGATGCCGAGGTGATTGCCATGCAACAACTCGTACTGTTTCTCTTGGACGACAGACCTTCCTGCCCCGTCAGTATATATTCAGATAGTCTTTCGCTTTTATTGGCTCTCAATAATCCATTTAATCAGTCCGCTACCATTCATCGCCTAAAAGAGAATATTTGCCTGCTCTCAAATTTACTGCCTGTATCTATATATAACGTGCCAGCTCACTCTGGTGTGTGGGGGAATGAGCTTGCGGATACTGTCGCCCGCAGTGCTGCCACAAGAGGAGAGGAGGTTCGTGGAAGGTGGTCGAGAACCAGAGTGCGTTCTTTGCTGATGAAGGTCGGTCGCTTGGTATGGCAGGAGACGTGGAGTACTAACAACTGCGACACTGAATTATATCGATGGACGCCCAGTGTATTGGACCTTACTTCCTATTTCCCGCCTTCCAAGAAGCTAGCTCACCTGATAACTGGACACGGTCGATTTCCTCATTACTTTCACCGTCTACAACTCACGCCAAACTGTCAGTGCTTCTGCGGTGCGCCTGGCACTTCGGTTGGGCACTATTTAACAGAATGCCCGAAAACGGCCAGCTATATTCAGAGACTTCGTCGGCTGTCGAATTCACCGTTACAGCCGCCACAGCTTCGTCACCTTTTAGACAGTTCAACAGCCGTGAAGATTCTCATGAACCTCACCGATTTTATTTCCCGATCTATGCCCGAGGTGTGACGCTTACGTGTGTTCAGTGACCTTTTTTTCGGTGTTTTTTTATACCTTCAGCACCCCCGCTTGCCGCCTTTTTAGTAGAACTAACACCTAGATACGTGCCACCCATGGACTGCACCTCCGCGATATTGTGTGCCCAAGGTCCTTGTGCTACAGCGTGTGACCTGGTGTCTGTGAGAGTTGATAATGCCACCTCAGCTCTGACTCGGGCTTTCTTTGAGGGTGCTGTACACACTTGAGAGTGGAACTGCTACGTTGTGCGATCTTTTGTGCCGAACTGACTTGAGAACGTTCTTCCCTATGCTTCGTTTGATGTTCCTTCGCGCTTAGTTATTCTTTTAAACTTTGCTTGGTCGTCCTGCTGTTACGTACGTCGGGTTTCTTTTTTTTTAATCATCAAATTGGTTTTTTCTTAAACATGTTTGTTTGGCTTTTCGCCCTATTTGTTTATTTTGTATTGGCTTTAAACCTGCCGTAGCCTAGCTGGAGCAGGTCTCGTTCCCCACATTTTTTCTTTTTTTTCTGACGGGGAAGGGGGGCAACATGGAATTGGAATTGGAATTGGGTAGTCCACAGAAAAGAGAGTACTCAGAAGTCATTCATTACACTCAGTACTCAACGCACACAGCTGCAAGTACCGTGGCTAAAGTGGAAATGCACTTTCAATAAAACAATAAAGACGGTCGCACACAATGCAATGATAAAAAAACGTTTTTCCAAGTTCACTCAATTAGTTCCTTGTAAGTTTTCTTAGTTCGCAAAAAAATAATTTTTTTTTCGCATCACCGCGGCCAAATCTTAACTTTTGTGTACGTTGCAATGGCCATGTGGTGCAGGGTAGTTTACGTGAACACCAAAAAAAGACCTGCATTTCTCGCGCTATAGAGTCTCTTCAGTTCGTAAGAACACTCACCCTGGAGTTTTGCGTACGATGAAATTCCTATCACAGTATCGCAGGTATCCATTTTCGCTTGACTTGAAGTTGATTTTGAAATAATCGTAACACTGTCACCGTAAACACAAAATTTACGACACCGAAAAGCGACACATTTGCTTGGCGTCACACCATCTACACCAGCACAGTGCCGTTGAGTCGTAAATTCCCAGCACCAGACAACACGTGCCATGCCCGCGCACATGAGCGAGGAGACGAAATGTGGCTGACTGAGTACATCCAGGTATAAGCAGGTCCATCGCGATAGCAAATAGTGTGGAGATACGTGCCCATCTTTCGATCTTTTTCTAACTTGTTCACTGGTAATTATTTTCTTTGGTAAATACAAGATCGCTTAACGTTTTGTTTTATTCATCAGAAAAACTTGTATTCATCCGAAAAAGTTGTATCTGTTCTCAGTACTAAGGGAAAATTGTCTGACACTAGCAATGCTGCGTGCAGGAATACTAACACAGTGCGGGCTGCACGGCCGTGTCCTTCGGTACCCATCGCCAAAACCAGTATGTCAAACAAACAACAGAAAATAAAACAGGTAGCAGTTGTGTCCCCTCTACCTTTTCATCGCTTCCCATAATTTCCTCCCCGTGCCTCCTTCGGTCCGGCGTGGGTCGCTCTCCCCCTTTCTCAATGACTAATCTGAAAGTGGGCTCCGCGGGAGAAGGAATGCGGTTGTTCGCAGCTTCCACCATATTTCTGAGAGAGCATACTGTGGGCCGCGAAAGTTTTTTTTTCCAATTTACTTCGACGTTGTGAGGGCCGTTTTATAAGAAGCCCGCTTTTTCACTTGACCGCTGCAGCGAAGGGCCGCAGAGGAAGAACTCTCCGAAATTATACGTCTTTCGGTCAACATTCATTAGCAAGCTTTGCCGACACGCAGTATCAAATTTTCAACCTAAATTTGAGCGTTCATCAGTAGCTTCCTTTAATTGTACTTTTCCCGTATTGTTGGTATAATAAGTACCTAACCTTATTGAACAAATACGCTCATATAACCGGCCGATCAACCTCATTATCGTTATCCAATCTGTGTTGTAGATGTAGCTAGGTAAATCATGAGTATATGAATTTCGCGTCATAATTCATATTGAAACCAGCACAATAGGATTTATTGGTTGCTCGAATTACACCTTTATAGGCTAAAACTTTTCGATTAGCGGCTGGAGACTTGTAGCCTTATATTACTATGCAGTTAGCTAAAGAAGTCTTTATGGATGCAGGCTTGTAAGTTCTGCGCCAAACACTTTCTAATGACCGCAAAATGCTGCTTAATTATCACATGTCTAAAGGTTTGCAGTTATATATTGTACTGTACCCAGCCGCACAAGCTTTTATGGCTGCCTCTCTTTAGCTTTAAAGCAAATTCTCTCCATTAGCTGGCAGAAGACAGCCGCATGGTTCCAAGTTTGTAGACTTAGAGCTGAACAACAGCCCATAGCCAGCCAGATGAGCTTTTATGGCTTTTTCTCTATAGCTTTAGGACGAACTCTTTTCAATTGCTGCCAAAAGACAGCTGAATGGTTTCAAATCTGTAGACTACGAGCGAAACAACGGCCTATAGCCAGCCTAATGAGCTTTTACGGCTTTCCCTCTATAGCTTTAGGGCGAACTCTTTTCTATAGCTGGCAAAAGACAGCTGAATGGTTTTGAGTCTGTAGAGTCAGAGCTAAACAACAGCCCATAGCCAGCCAAACGAGCTCTTGTGGCTGTCTCTCTTTAGCTTGAGGATATATGTTTTCCAATAGCTGGCAAAAGACAGCTGAATGGTTTCAAGTCTGTAGACTTAAAGCTAAACAATGGTATATAGCCAGCCAAAAGACCTTTGCCGCAGCTGGTCTATAGAACAAAGCCATACATATTTCTTTAGCTGGCTACAGTAACCTAAATAGCTCTGACTCTATAGGCTAAACACACTAGGATGTTTTATAATCGTCTAAAGAGAATTGTATGGTTTAGTCTTTAGTGCACGATCTATAACAATTTCCATAGCTGGCTATAGCCTAATTGATGCCTTTTTATGGGTGACCATAGAGACCCATAGGCGGCCATAGCTCACCATACATTTTGCAATAGACGCCCAAGGCATTTTTGTATGGGTGTACGCAACGCTGAGTCGCATAAGGTGGAAGAAAGCCTCCACATAGCGTGAAACCTCTACATTCAATCGGAACTGCAATTGCATATAATCGAAAGAACTGTAATGAGAAGACATGTCAAAAAGTTTTGTAAGGCAGTCTGAAGGCAATAGCTTGTTGTTGTTATTATTATTATTATTATTATTATTATTATTATTATAATCCGGTATTAAGCCCTAAAACACAGGGCTTCTTCAAAACCGATAAGTGTAAGTGATCGTTTTTATAAACCTTGATGTTGATACCTTGAAGCCATTCCGAGTTTTATACCACCCAACCTTCCGCTTTTTCTTTTTGAATTTTTTGGTTCTATATAAGTGCATTTTCTCTCGTTGTTCATATCCCCATTTTTGAATAGATTGGAGTTGTATTCTTTGTGTTTTAGTGTTCCTGCTTCTTAGTGTAATATTTTTTTCTTTGGCTTTTGTATTCATCTTTCTCGATTCTATGCTTGTTTATTTGCTGACATTGTATTCTAGTGTTGCTTGATGATTGCTCTTTTTTTTACAATCATCATGGGAGGTCCCGCCTGCAGTTCTTACCTTGGGACCTCCCGGTGCATCTGTACCCATTCACGTTTCATGTTCACGCTTGATCAATAAAAATCAATTGAATTCAATTAAAAAATGGCGGCCCTGGCTTTTGCCACTTTCATGTCAGACATCCTACAGAGTGGAATAATTAAAGCCAGAACATTTTCCGAGTAAGAGCAACGGAACGTGAACAGTAATTAATAGAGAGCATTTTGCGCCCTCTATAATGTTTGTATACGTGTTAAAATCTAAACAATTGTCCGTATAGGCATTCCGTAAGTGGTGCCCTTTTGTTACTGTGCTGTATTTTTAGCTTTAGCATTAGCGCTGGAATTTTTTTTTACATGCGCAGTAGCACTTCGAGGCCGCGCTAGAGGGTTTTTTTTTCTAAACCCATTGCACGTGCCAGGAATCTTCGGCTGTTGCCGCGAGGCACGCGCTGACGAGCGCGAGGCATTTTCTTGATATTTTTTCCCTGCAACACTCGACTTAAGGCCAGTAACAACAGCTGCGCTGTTAACATACGGCTGTGTATGCAACTTGAAAAGTGACCGGGAGTTCCCTCAAGAATTTTCAAAGAATCCTTCTAGTGCGACATAACGGTTTCTCCGAGAACGCTTGAAGGTGATGAGGCCAAAGAAAAGCAGCAGGTCAACTTAATTGCATTTAATTGATATACTGGCCGTTATAACACAATGAAGTCTGTCTTCAGATAAAAGCCCTAGCAAATAAAGATCACAAGTTAGGGCTAGTAAATAAACTCGCTAGAAACAATCTCAAGGGCAGACAACAGAGGCACGCCGACGCAAAAAAAGCAAACAAACAAACAAGGACCTTCGTTCTCCTTGTGCGTTTTTTTCCTGCGCCGCAGCATGAGTCCTGTTCAACCAACTATCCCAGACTTCAACATTACTGACTCATATATGACAAATGCTTATCGCACAGTTTGAATATACCCATATAACAGGGTCTATGTTGTACCCACAACGCGGCACGTCAGGGACAGCTCATCATGGGCAAACATGTTTTTAAACGTGCCACTATTGTTTCCATTTAGCTAAAACATTTTCACGTCTCTTTAAGCGTTTCAATGGCGAAACATACCGCAGCAGGGTGGAAAGTTGGGCGAGTTGGTATGTCGACGTGATGTAAAAACATCGCGGTAGGACGACATACACGAGGAAAGGAACCAGACAGGACGAGCGCTGTCCTGTCTGGTTCCTTTCCCCGTGTATTTCGTCCTACCGCGCTGTTTTTACATCATGTCAATGGCGAAAGCCTGGTGTACTATTATGACGGATGCATTTATGTATGCATCAACGCAGCAGCAAGCCACCATAACATGAACCATCATTATTCCGCCTTCATCTATCCTATTCCACCTTCGTTCCACCCTAGCGCCCCTGATTCATTTTGATCTATGTGTGTCCACCTGAATCCGTCTTAGTCCACCTCACTTCCTCCCACCTTTCTCTGGATCTATTTTCACTGCCCTATAAATTTTCTCCTGAACTTATACTACTAACCATAATCTCGGCATGAGCCAGTGTTACACAGCCGTTCCAACGGTTTCCCAAAGGTGAACCAACTGTCTCAAGTGCTGCATTGTAAATACATAGGGAGCACTTGTACGTGAGCTTTCAATTGTAACATCAAAGTGGCCGTGTAGCACTCGGCGATTTTATTCGGTCTTGTTTGAGTATTGGTAATAACATTTTATCTGCTACACATGGCTGGCATGTTTTTCTCCCCTTTTGACTCCTGGCCTTCTTGGGTTTTTACGTCATTAGTGTAGAAGTCGGGGTTAATAAAGCTCAAACTTGCAGCAGGACATACTAGGATACCCCCTCTACAAGTAGTCCTTATGATCCTGTGTCTCCTGCTAAAATGTACTTTCATGACAGGTTCTGATCACTGAGCGTAAAAACCATCGATAGCACCGAGAACAGCTGCAAAAAGCCTTGGCGAAATGGCGGTGACGATGGAAGCGATGATGATGAAAAAACCTGCTCCCTGTTCGTAAAGATATGTTTAGTACACAAAACAAATAGATATGCGAATATCCAAATACAGTTAGCGGTAAACCGGGCACGCTTAATAATCACTCCGGTTATCCAATTAATCTGCTTTCAGATTTATCAGGGCTATTCCCTCTACCTATAAAGAGAGTGCCCGACTGACCCACTCACTGGCTGATTCATCAACTCCAACCATAACTCCTAGAACTAGAGACTCAAAATTTTGTTAGTTCATCTGTCTCAAGGGTAGGGGCTCACTAAGGCGGGAAATCGGGAACTTGTAAACCTAGCCGAGGAAAAGTGCAAAATTGTGACTTGGTACATTCGTGCCTATCTCGCCCACCCGTGTACATATCGAATTGCTTTTTCCTGGTGTGCTTAGCCCGTAAGAATATTTGAAATGTAGTTTGACGGTTTCGCTCTATTTCTATTGGGGCGATTGCGCATTTCGGAGCAAAATGGGTGTTCTTCAAAATTCTCCAATTTATGTTTCACTGCTTCATTTACCGAATTGGTTTATGCTATTTAATGTTGCGCATACAAATGCAGAAAACCAATTTTCAGGATATCGCCCTGCGACGGTGCTAATCGGACGAAAAGTGTTTTCTTAAAAACACGTCTTTCGACCCGAAGAGGCTTAATGCCTTTCGGCCGAAAGTGATCTCAATGCCTAGCCAAACTGCTGTTTCGAACGGCTTCAGATTTCATGAGCAGCTTGGGATTGCTGAATTTTTGCTGAAATTTTTAAAAATATACCACGGAGAGAGGTAAGAATGCTGGAATAGATTTTGTATGTTAATATCTTTATAGCTATCCAGTTCGGATAGTGAAATGGTTTTTGTTGGTATAGGTAAGCTATTTCTCCATAACACCCATGTGATAGGGAGAATCAGTTTTTCGGAAAACTGTGTTTTCGCAGATTCCTTAATGATTATAGAGCCCGTTGATATATGCACTTTGTTTTTGTTGGCAAAGCCTGCCCATACACTTTTCCAGAAACCAATTTCAGGGTTTTGTCCTAACACGGGTATAACGGTGCCAGCGGTATTTTTAACATACACCCCTTTGAATGCAGAATTCAGTTCAATTTTCCCGCGCTCGCCATCTAATTGAACTTTCTGCGCCTCCCCGTAGGAGCCCATATTATTTACCATGAAACTGTTTGACCCATCTACCCTCCATAACCACTGAGGTATTGGATTGGACTGGAAAACCTTTATTGATGCCTGCAGTGCGCGCTTTCGCGCGTAGACTGGGCCTACGTCGTCCTCGTGGCGGGCGTGCGGCACGGATCCCCGCTGGCCGTTGCCGGCTCCCCGGGTTCCTGCCCGGCCAGCGCTCGAGGGCCTGCTGGACGGCCCATAGTTGTTCTTCCTGGTTGTTGCTCATCGTCGTGGCCTCTAGTCGCGGCGGTATGCGTACTGATTTAGCCTCGTCTGGATTCTTGATACAATCCCACAACCTGTGTGCAAAGGGGGCGGTCTCGCTGCGGCATGTCTTGCACTTGTCGTTCGGGTGTGACTCAGGATCCATTCTGTGGAGCAGTGCCGGGCTCGGCAGCGTTCCCGTTTGTAGTTGCCTGAATACAACGGCCTGCGACCTGCTTAGCCCCGTGCAAGGCGGCGGGAGAAGTCTGCGGGTCAGACGGAAGGCTTTGGTTATCTCGTTGTAGTTTTTCATCCTGACTCGTGTACTAAACCATAGCGGACGGTCGCCGTGGGCGCGGTAGATTAGTGCTCGCGCCTTAGCGTGTGCCGTTTCGTTGCGGTTTGCGTTTCTTTCCGGCGCCTCGCCCACGTGCACCGCGAACCACTTGATGCGTACCTGCTTGTTTCCTTTGTTCTTGTAGTATGCGGACCACCATCGGTGCGATTCTGGCCTTGGAAAAGTTCCTTACAGCCTGTCTGGAGTCGCTCAGCACGGTCTGGCAATCCCGGTCTGCGATGCCCAGAGCGATTGCTATCTCCTCGGCCTCTTCGGGTTGAGTGCATAACGTGCTGGCTGCCGTGCGGGTGTTTCCGTCGGCGTCGACCACGGCGACGTCGAAAGTGTTGCGGCCGGCATACTCTGCCGCATCCACGTATCTGGCCTTGGTGTCGCTGGCGTGTATGTCTGTTAGTGCTTTGGCTCTCGCTCTTCTTCTGCCTTTGTTGAACTCCGGGTGTACATTCTTTGGAATAGGATCTACTCTCAGGTTTCGTCGTACGTGGTCGGGAATCGAGGTTTTCGCCCCTTGTTGCTAGTGGAAGCCTATGCCGAGGTTGTTCAGATTCGTTCTGCATGCTTTGGTGGTTGACAGCCTCTCAAGCTGAGCGGTCCTATGTGCTTCGGCAATTTCGTCCAAGGTGTTACGAACTCCTAGCTGGAGCAGGCAATTCGTGTTGGTCGTCTCGGGTAGTCCCATTACCGTCTTGTAGGCTCTGCGTATCAGTACGTCGATGTTGTTTTTCTCGCTCTTTCTCATTTGTGGAATGCCGCCATGTAGGCTATGTGGCAGATCACAAGCGAGTGTATAAGCCTAGTTAGATTTTCTTCTCTCATTCCTCCTTTCCTTGTAGATACACGTTTAAGAAGTCTGGTCGCGTTCGCCGCCTTCCCTGTGAGTCGGGTGATCGTGTCACCGTTCCTGCCGAGTGACTTTATTGTCATCCCGAGCACTCTGATCTTGTTCACTATCGGTATCGTCGTCCCGTCACTGGTCTTGATCTTGATCTTATCGTGTTCCCTTTGGTCTTTGATTTTGCGGTTTCTGATCGGTAGGTACAACAAAAGCTCCGACTTGTTCGGTGAGCATTTGAGTCCGGTGCCTTTGAGGCAGTCTTTGATTGTATCGATGGCTGTCTGCAGCGTAAACTCTATGTGAGCATCGCTTGCCTCCGTCTACCCACAGCGTGATGTCGTCTGCGTAGATCGTGTACTTGTCCTCGTTGATTCTGCTCAGGCTTTCGGCTACTCCGATCATCACGAGTTTGAACAGCATTGGTGAAATGACTGAGCCTCGAGGCGTTCTTGTGCTACCTAGGCGTTTCTCCTTCGCCTTGAGGTCGCCGGCCTTAAGTTCCGCTGTCCTGCTTGTGAGGAAGTCCTTGACGAAGTTATACGTTCTCTCGCCCATATTGAGTTGGGACACTTGCTTTAGGATGGCGGAGTGTTTGACTTTATCAAAAGCACTTTGAAGGTCGAGGCCGAGTACTGCTTTGGTGTCTTTGGTGTCCCCGTCTATGATTTGATGTTTCAGTTGGATCATGGCGTCCTGTGTGCTAAGGTGTTCTCGAAAGCCGATGATCGTCTCGGGATACAGCCCCTCTCTTTCGAGATACTCTTGCCACCTGTTTAGCAGGGCGTGCTCCAGCACCTTGCCCACGCAGGACGTGAGCGATACTGGGCGGAGGTTGTCCGTGCTCGACGGTTTCCCCGGTTTGGGGATGAGTATCATCTTGGCCTTCTTCCATTGTGGCGGTAGTGAGCCTGTTTTCCAGCATTTGTTATAGTACGCCGCTAGTTTCACGATACGTTGATCTTCTAGATTCTTGAGGGCTTTGTTCATGATGAGGTCTGGACCGGGTGCCAATCTGCTGCTGAGGTCGTGCAGTGCCGTTCTGACCTCCTTTACTTCGATGTTCCTGTCGAGGCGCGCGTTGCGCCTGCCTTTGTACGGTCCGTGATTGTCAGTTTGTGTCGATGGGAGGTATTTGTCTAGCATTCGCTTCAGGACGGCCTCCGTCCCGTGCGTCGTGACTTCGTGGTGTAGGAGCTTCGCTAGTCGGTCCCTTTGGTGCGATTTCATCTTGGTCTCGTCGAGGAGGTGCTTGAGAAGGTTCTAAGTTTTGCCATTGTGTATTTATCCGTCTGCAGCGTTGCATAGTTCATTCCATTGTTGGGTGCATAGTGTTCGGAAGTGCTCTTCGATCGCTCGGTTGAGCTCTGCCACTTTCTTGCGTAGTTTTCGGTTGAGACGTTGTCCCTTCCATCTGTTCTGGATGGAGTTCTTGACTTCAATCAGGTTGCCGAGTCTGCTATCCATTCTTTCGGTTTCGATGTCCGTGTCGATCTCCTTGGTAGACTTGCAGACGTCTTGGGCGATCTTCTTTGTTCATTCATCGATGTCGGTGATCTCGTATTCTTGCGCCAGTTCTTGGTCCTGGTCTCTGGATTTTGTGACTTTCGTCCATTCTATCCGGCTGTATATCTTCCTGTTGTCGCTCGGACTCCCCTTTGTTGGTATGTTGATTTCGACGATCATATGGTCACTGCCCAGATCGGTGCCGGTGTTGCTCCAGGTGATCGTGATCGGCTCATTATTTTTTATGAAGGTAAGGTCAGGGGTGGTGTCTCAGGATACAGAGTTTCCAATCCTGGTAGGATGGGCCGGGTCAGTGATGAGGGTGTAGTTCAGCTCAAGCGCGTCTTGTGCCAGGTTTCTTCCCTTGGCATTGCTCTTCGCGTAGCCCCACGCGTGGTGCATGGCGTTAAAGTCGCCGCATGCTATCAAAGTGTGCTTGCCAGCTGTCGTGCTCGCCTTGTGTAGGATGGTCTTGAATCTTTGGAGCCTTTGTGACGGGTTGCTGTAAACGTTCAGGGGGAAGATGCTGCCCTTTCTGTGCCTGGTTGGGATGAGTTCTGTCAGGGTGTGTTCGGTCTTGACGGTCTTCAGTTCGTGTTCTATGTCAGTCCCTTTCTGACCAGGGCGCACAGGCCTCTGCCATCGGCCGGGCTCACGTGCGCTGTGTAACCGGGGACGGATGGCGTATTTGTTAGCATTTCTTGCAGTAGCAGCACGTCGGGTTTGCGTCGAGCGTGCTCTATGTGTTGTTGAAGTACTGCCCGTTTCCCTTGGAAGCCGCGACAGTTCTATTACCATACGGTTATGCTTGGTGGGCTGGAGGCCATGTTTGTCCGAGGTGAAAGTCGTTGGGTTGTCACACTTAGGGACCTTGCTGCATCTGCGCGAAGATGGGGTGGCTCATTAGTTGCTGATTCCTTTCCAGGACGCTGTAGTTGTTGGCTTGCTCTGAGAATGTGGCTTGGATGGATTCAATGGCGTTCTTTATTGCCACCATCATTTCTTCTATTCTTCCTTGCTCCGCCTCGCATAAGCAGTCGTTGTTATTACAGACGCCTTGCGTGGCATTGCGCTTTTCTACCGCCCTCTTTCTCAGTGCGGGCTCCTTGGACGGAGTGGCCTCCTCAGCCTTAGTGGTGCTCGGCGTATTCTTCGGTAGCTCCTTGTTGCGAATCTCATTGCGGATGTCCGTGATTTCTTTGTTCAGGCTTTGAATGGTGACTCTCATGGTCGCGTTCTCCCGCCTTAGCGCCTCGATCGTTTCGCTCCCCTTGCTTTTTGTCGGTTGCTTGTCTTCCTTTCATGTGTTGATCGTCGTGTTTTTGAAGGTTGCACGCACAGTGTCGGCCCAGCTGAGTTTGTCTCTCGACGGGGATCTCTTGACTTTAGGGTCATTAGCATCGCGGCTGTATTTTCTTTGCTTGCTCTCTTGTGACTGTGAGCGGTTCCTGGAAGACGTTCTCGACTTGTGTGCAGCTGGTTGCTCGAGCGGTGGGAAGTCCTTACCGAGAGACAATTGGCTGCCCACCTTTCACCGCTCCCACTGTCGCTTGCGCACTACGTGCGGGGTCTTGTATCTTGCTTTGCACTTTCGGTCGGCGGTTAAGTGGTCTCCGCCGCAAAGCTTGCATTTGGGGGAGCATGGGTGGCCCTCCTCGGGGTTCTGACGACCGCATCCCCTGCAGATCCGGTTCTTCGGCGTTGGGCATACGTCCTTTCGGTGTCCGATGCGTCCGCACTGGTTGCAGACGTCTAGTTGTTTGCGGTGTAGATGGCACGGCACCAGCGTGACTCCGTACTTATCAAAATTGGGCAACTTCGGTCCGCTGAATGCAATGATGACCGTTGTCGAGCTCCCAATTCGTTTCGTAGCCAGGGCCAGTGGATTCCTTGCATTGACAATGTTGGCATCGATTTCTCTTGGGCTTACGACGGTGGGGATGCCCCTGATCACACCTTTGACGGTGTCGTGCGGGGCTGTACGGTATGCGCTGACTTCGTGCAGCTTGCCTTGGATGTTTATTCCTTGAATTCTTTCGTAGCGACCAGCGTTCTCTTCTTTGGGCGTGCTGATCACCATGACGTTTTGCTGCGTATTCGGGCATATCGTGTCCGAGCAGCTTTCCTCGGTGGTGACTTCGGCTGCGGCGAGTACGGCTGCGCAACCGTCGTGGTCCCCGTCTTGGCGATATCCAGGCCTCCTCACGGCCTCACGATTACCTTGATTTCCTCGAGCGGCATTGCCGGCATCCTTGCAGCCTTGACGGTTGAGGCTTTGAATTTCTTGGCGACTCTCGTTGGCTTCCCGCCTCGGGAGTTGCTGCCGGCAAGCTTCGTGTCGGGTCCGCCTTGGCGGTTTCTCGACCGTCGCTCTCCAGCGAGTTTCTATCCGGCGTCTTCGTAATATTCTTCGGGCGAGATTTCCTCTCCCATCACTTGCACGCACATCTTGGCTTCAGAGTTCGTTATACGAGCGGACGGCTCCATCTCGGAGCAGCGCGGTGCCGCAGAGCCGTCGGGTCGCAGCAGGTGTGACGGCGAGGCCTAGCGCTCGCGGGGCACGCCTAGGCTTACCAGTCGTTCACACGGCGGTGGCTCAAAAGGTCCGAAACTACCGTGAAAAAGACGTTCCTACGGGAACTATGGGAATCCGTCGGTGTCTTTCGACTTCACGAACACATTGCTTAAGAGAAAACTGTGGTGCGAGCTAATTAGCACTGCGAAAAAGTTCATTAAGGAAGGAGATATGAACGCGTCCGTTCGGGTCGGCGATCGCAGCGCCACCCACTACTGAGGTAGCAATTCTCATGGGTAAGTAGTCGCTTGAGCGCACCATCTTAGTGCAATTTGTTTCGCGAGACTTCCAGTAAAACACGAGTTGCAGCCGTTGCTCATTACCACACGCTTGTGATAGGATCCTACGTACTCAAAGCAAGTGGGAGTTCCTGATTGTCTACAAGTTCACGGTGAACTCCCTAAACCTGACAAGAAATCACTGAACACCTTTTAACCCACTAGTGGCATTAGTATAGTGGCCCACGTGGGCACGTCCCGCTGCTACCGCTTGTTAGTATATGAATCTATCATTTATATTCATGTTTTCTCCCCTTGTTTAACTAGTCAAACATTGTTGGGAGCACCTAAGCCGGACCTCGAAGCAAACTTTTGGAACCCCGTGCGTTAGCTTTGAGAAGCTTCTTGTGCCCCCGATTTTGGCACTTCTTTGCAGTAACAAACACCTAATTTGTTCCATGATGAAATGAAACCTAGCTCGGCATTCAGTGCAGCCACATTTTGAGAAATTTGACGCAAGCGAGAGAGTAATCGAGTGTGTGTGCGCAAGTTATTTCAAAGGTAGATCAGCTACAGTGCTGGTGAAATTCTTTTCGCAGCTCCGCTGACATTACTCCGCTGTGCGTGATAGGAAGCATTAAACCCGTGCCTTAGGTTACTTTGAGCTACTGTCAGAGGCAGAATGCTACTGTACAAAACTGCTTTTGGCTGAAATTATTAGCCACACAGTTTGCAATGGTTCAGCTATGCAATGGCCGTGCTGGTGCGTTTCCTTACATGGTGGCTACTTCTCTTTCCTTCCGATAGCTTATGCGCCGCCGGTGTTCAAGGGAGGCGTGCGTAAGTATAGCAGTGCACCGGTGTGCGCATAGCTTGCGGGATCAAAGGACATAAAGCAAAAAATACGATGTCTCAAGTTACGGAATACTCAAAAAGGCGGACTTAAAATGAACGTGGCCTGGATACCTCAAAAACGTAAAGACGCAAACAAGTTGGAGGCCTGTGTCGCAGTTGTCTTGGTGGATTAGAGGATAAGGTGGGGTCAGGATGATACCAAGTCGCACGTTTTTCCAGCAATCGTTTTTTTTTTTTTTTTGCTTAGAGACAAGAAATAGATAACGCCGTTCTAAACGTTCGTGCCCGAGCTTATTTCTTAAGCTTAATTCATTCGTAGTCCTCCACTATGGTTACCTCGAAACCTAGAGATGACTTCATCGCCTAAATAATGTAAAGTATTCTCCGGAGGCTTAGCAAGTCGAGTTACGGAGGTGCACAGCGGGCACATAATTGTAGAATGGCTGGTTATAGAGGGGGGCGTATAGAGGAAACGAGTTCTGCGCTAAACGTAAATGCGGCACGCAATGTGGGGCCGCTGAAGTTTGTGTCCATCATGTACCAAGTCACCCTTCCTTTCTTCCTTAACACAATGAAATTAATTTTGAGAAGGTTTTATGCAGCACGCATTTGTTTTTATCACAACGCGCGGTGTGCAGTAATCCGCATTCTCAAATATCCTGCGAAACTGAAGAAACTGCGGAGCGTAGAACCCTACTTAGCGTATCGCTTTTTTACTCGTTTCCCTGTGTGATATATGAGTTGCCCTTTACTGCTTCGCAAGCACGTTTTAGTATGACCAACTTGGTGCGTCTCGGCAGCGTGAGGAGATGCTCCCGACAAGGAATGTAGCCGCGTTTTGGTACAACGCAGAGCCAGTGGCAAGAAGCCTACCGCTTAATTTCGGCTAATTAGTCTGTACGTTGTTAGGAACTAACGTTCACAGAGGAGCCTCCTCCTACTACAGATGCAGCATATCTCAACAGCGAAAGCTCGCGGGTGGAGTTCACCTTTCGCTGTTTTGTCCCCGTTTCCAACAGTTGAAGGCTTATCTCGGCCATTAAGCAGTGAACCGGAAATAAAAAGAAGAACACCGAAACCAACCCACTATAAAAGGACTGTAGCTCCTGAACAGAGGCGCCTCATCAGTTGATACACTCGCTGCCACTCCAGAAAATTAGGGAGAAAAACTCTACTGCACAGTGCTGCGCTGGCGCACCCGCTATCACAACAGCTAAGGCGGCGCATCCCCCTGTTCGCGCTATCACACTGATGAGTTCGGCGAAGCAACATAACTTGAAATGTGAACAAAACTTTATTTCCACGTGCTTCTTTGATGCTAATCCATTGTGTTGTCCGGCAGCGTCTTAGTCGACGAGACCAAGCCTGTCAACTTAGTCGGAAAGGTTGATGGATTGGCAAGTTGAAAAGATTGATATATGCATAGGCCCATGGCGGAAGCATGTTCACATAAAAAAAAAAAAAAGCTAAGCCTTACCAAGTTGATAAGGCTGTTTCATGAAGGGGTCCATCCTCTAGTCCACATTGTTCGTTGCTCGGTGCTTCTGGTACAGAACTTGGTTTGGTTCTAAGAGGTCCAGTTCCCGAGTCGCACGAATCGCTTGAGTGCAAATGATGCTGTCCTCGGTATTCTTTCAAAATGCTTCACCGAATGCATTTTACTTGGTGCTTCCGAAGAATTTTGGAAACAGCTTCGTCTTCGTCGCTACTGAGGAATTACACAATTGGTTGAATGTGCGTTAGGGGATTCTTGTGGCTCGTCTATCCGCCCTTCTCGCATTTCACGCCAACAAGCCCCGCATAAAGGTTATCCAAAAAGAGACAGAGAGACAGCGACGTAAAGCCGGGACAAAACAATACCTGCTTTCAAGCTGTCGTCTCTTCATTGCCTCCAATATTACCTTGTCATTGTCATTCGGGAGCTTCAAACGGTAGCCAGCAGTAACTACTAGCAAATTAGTGTTAGATTACACGTTTGCCGACGGCCCTCGTAAAGTGAACGATATAGGAACGCCCACAACAGCCATCTTGAAGATACGACGCAGTTATTTTTCGGCCGGGGCATTGAATAGGGAGCTTAGGCCGGCCATCTTTCGTAATTCTTAAATATGTTCAAGCGCAAAATAACCAGGACGATACACAAGAAAGAAGAGACTGTTATTTTGCGCTTAAACATAATTTATAATCAGGAACCAACTAACAACCCAACAATATTTCTTAAATCATCTTTTATGGATCGTTTGTGGCAGTAACAATAAAATATTTACCTTTAAAGGATTACTACTCTCCGAAACGCAAACCTAAAACTGTCTGCTGCCACGCCAGCGACTACCAGAAACCCCTCGCGAAATCACCTGCGTGCTGCTCCTGCTATGGGAGCCTGTACGTTTTTTCATCGGTGCGGCGACGTGTCTTCCCCCATTGCTATGTGTCTCGTATGGGAGATTCTCCGGTGTTCTAGTCCACAAGCAATGGTGAGTCTGATGCACTGTTTTCTAGAGCGGCTAAAATTTATTTTAGACGGAAGATTTTTTGTATGCCCCAGCTCCCGCTTGTTCCCGATCGGACAAATTGAAGAAATTCTTAGTAGTGCTGTACCCGCCATGTTCGCCTTTTATGTTCCAGATACCCACTCAGGATTCCTTTGGGGTCGCAGCAGTAGTAGAAAAGCGCCGAAAATATCTTTACTACCTTTTAAGGACGATAGTATTTCTTGGGCTACTTAAACCCAGAAATATTGGTCTGTCTGTCTGTCTGTCTGTCTGTCTGTCTGTCTGTCTGTCCTGTATGTCTGTCTGTGACTCGATTCAGCTACCTTGCCAAAGTAAAACAATGCCTGCGCAATAGTCTTCTATAGTCACAGCTACATCTACCCGCGTAAGTCCGGTGTAATGTTCATACTCGTCAACATTGTTTAAGAAGAACAAGACATTACGCAAATATAAGACAGCAAATTAATACAGAAGTGAAATTTGCAGTGTTCCTTTATAAAAAATCATAGATGGTTGACTTTTGCAAACATAATACTTCATCAACTGCAGAAAAAAAATTCACTCCGCTGTCGCCTGCTGTCCCCCGCGCCACTATACCTTCTGGCGTCATGTTAAGAAATCAACCGGCAACAGTTACGAAAGGTTCCACCAGATAGGTTCCACGTTCTGCTTGCAACGCACGTGGAGTAAGTAAACGCAGTTCTATAAACGTTGAAGTAGGGCGCCTCGATTCACGCGCGTCATCGCCGTATGGCAGCGTTGGCATCGAGACACCCGGTTTGGAGCAGTGGAACGCGGGAAATTTAAAATGATTTAGGCAAACGTTTGGCGTATTTACCTAGGGAGGAGCGCGAAGCAAGAGGAACAACATGAGAGGTGAGCGTGAAGGCGAAGGGAGGCATTTACTTGGCAAAAGTTGATAAAGACTATCGTCTTTTGACGAAACTTGCAACGAAATGGGCAGATAAGCGGCCATTTTTTTACACCGCGGTTTTTTCTAAAGGTCAGAATTTGTTGTTATTAAAAGCCAACAACACAGCTCATGCCTTTTTTCCCAGAATTTGTAAGAGCAGAACTTGGCGCGAGGTGTATTCAGCAAGCCACAAACTGTTCCACGACTTACTCCTCTCAATTGCGAATAACGGAAAGCTGCAAAGTTATTTCGGCCTCTTTTACGTCGCCAAAACGGTGGATAATGTCTGCGTCAAGGTCAACATGCCTACAGTCGTCATTCCTGAATGCTCAGAATGGCATCGGGGACTGCACTGGGGGCGCCTCAGTGCCCAGGCGCCAATGGACCACAGCTGTCCCCGCCGCACAGTTGCTACGAGAGGACGTAGTTACCTGCTTGTTAGGCCCTGTCCTTTATTCATCTTCTCGCCACCTGCTTCGCCATAGTTCATATCGAAATGTTCCTTCGGCCTCTATTCGGTGAAACGAGGCGCCCGTGAAAACCTAGGTAATAGAAGAGGCGATTCTCAAACGTTTCGAATTCTTCAATTTATTCCCTGCGGTAGTACATGACGAACGTTAAGGCAGCGATGGCCATTCGCAATAATCGAAGCAGCTAAGGATATCGCTCTTGCAGTTGAAGCTATAAATGTAAATGACAATATGCAGTTCGGTGACATGTAAGGCGTGAAAGGGACTTGGTCGGTACGGCGCATAAATACGCGCCTTGATCTGTGTAGGTCGGAAGCCCTCGCTGCGATAATGGTGGGCTTTCGCAGGAAGGATCCTGGTGTGCACGATTGGTCCGACCGCCGTGCTGGAGAAGATGGTGCCTCCTGACGGTTTGTGCGACTTTATATACTTCATGGAGGTCATCTACGACGACGCCAATAAAAACATACGTCCTTCAATGGGCAGCATCGCCTTTGAGGTGATCAAAAAGGCGGCTTCCCACTACAGGCAAACCACCTTCGGGACATCACTGGAGGTGACGTAAGTTGTTTCCCTCGTGGCAGATCAAATCATCCTTTCTCGGCGGTTGGCAAAGCCTAACAGGCCTGGATGGGAGGAATCTAGCATGGCCCTCTGCCGGAAAGTGGCCAGAAATCGTTAGCAAAGGCCTTTCCTTAACAGTGCCAAGTACCTCAGTGTACGACCGAAATACTGAATGACCATTAAAGACAGACGTGCTGTATTGGCAACTTCTCTATTTTCCTTTGTGCCAAGCAACAGTCACGAGAAATCACACTAGATGTGTATTTCTTCATCCTCTTCCAAATATAACTTAAGCCCCAAGGTTTTTCTTCCTCGAAAACACGAACTGTGCATCGGTCCTCACCGAGCAGTGCAGGAAGCTCCCGGTAATTCAAATATTTTAAAGTCATCGGATGTTAAAGGCCAAGAACTTAAAACTGTTTAGCCGATCTGTTTGTTTATTGCCAGGTACAACTTTTGTTTGCTGAATCGAAGGCTCGGTGACGTTGCAGGTGATGCGAGTCGGCTTCGCATTCTTGAGGATCTGAGTTCGTATCCCAGACCCACCTAATTTAACTTTACATCAATTGGTTTGCTGCATGCGCTTTCAGCCATTTTCTGGACGATGTTTAGGTCATGCCAAAGCCGGACTCCGCCTTTTCGCCTACTGTGGCATTTAGTCCTCTCGGCCTAACAACAGGGGTGCCCTTGTCCGTTTCTAATCCAAGCAGTACGGCTTCTTTCGGGCTTTTCCGATCGTTGGCTTCGCATCCAGTAGTTTGTCGCTCAGGCTGGTATTTCCGCTACGATCGTGAAGGTGAAGTCCATCCTATCTTTAGTTATCACTTCTCTGGTTTCATCCGAAGCCTCCTATGGTCGCCACAGCTTGTTGGGAGAATGCGCACCCTAATTGTGGACAATTTAGTAGGGATGACTCTTGCTTGACTTCCCCCCTGTAAATGAATACAACCCTTTTCTTGCAGCGTTAGAAAGGAGCCTGCATGCTCGATGTTTAGGGAAGGACCACACAGTCCGCTTCTTTAACGAGGAGATGGGCCTAATGTAACTTATTCCTTTCTCAATTTTTCCCGTATGAGTTGCACATGAACAGCATCTATCTTCAATCAAAATTTTGGCGCACAGTTTTTTTCTACACTGCCGTGCGGTGCGTCCTGAGGTTGAGCAACGGATATAATGAGTTTTATTTCTGAAGATATATTTTTAGCCGAACGAGACGCTGTATGAGGCGGAGCAAAGCAGCACTTTCTTGTGGTGTTAGCTGTGCCGTACAGAATTCCTGCTGTAAATTGATGCACAAAAATGTAATTTCATGCTGTCTTCCTTTCCGTCCATTCATTTCACAGGTATTATTCAACGCGCATTTAAATTACAACTGCTTCGAGGCACTGAACGTTCTGCCCAAAGAGTTGCATCCATTCGGTGAACTCTAACTTGTGCTAGGTTGGTTGTTGTTGAGGCTCCATTATGGATGATTTTGAGGAGCAGCGACATTTTTGAATTGTGGTTACACTTGCGGACCATGTTTCGACGGAGTTTCCGAATACCTCACGCAGTTTAAAACAATAGCCCTCTGGGGATGTCGCAAGGGCGTTCAGGCTTCTGTAGCCTATTTTATAAAGGAAAATAGTATCATCTATTTCGCCTCAGTGATCCTGATTCTGGAGGCCTCCGGAAAAAACTGAGAGCAGCCTGACGGAGCTGCAGCCTTCCACGTTGACAGGCGGAGAACGCATTCAAAGATATGTGCAACTAAACAATACAGCTGTTACAGGATAATACAGTTAAACCCGGATGTAACGAAGTTGCCAAAAGTTTGTTACATGAAGGTTTTGAGTTAAGGCTCGCGGGAATAAATCAGGAATGAAGCCAAAATGCTAGACATCAGTGTGGGTGAACCAGTGGCGTAACACGATGGGACGGCGCCCAGGGCAAATATATTTTCGCGCCCGTCATGATGATAATGATGGTAATTATGAATATGATAATAGTTTAATTATTAACAGTTGTTGTAGAAGCCCTGAGTACGGTGTTGCAGAAAAAAATGCCAGGAAAATGCCAACGACTCCGGAGCGCGTGCCTCGCGGCGACCACAGAGTCGCGGCTCGCGCAGTCGTTTAACAAGAAAATTCCAGCCCTGTCGTCAAGCGCCAGCGTGCATGAACTGCTTGGCATGAGGAACACAAGGATATCCATTCATATGACGATGACTACAAGCACAGGGCAAAGTAACGACGGAGCATGTAAATTAATAATTTCAAACCTTGTACAAACATATGGTGATCTGTCCTTCAGTGCTCACGCAGAAAGAAATGCTGCCGCTTTGCTATGGTTCAAGCCTTCCGCTATTTAGCGCAAGCTTCGCCGGTTGAGTTGGCGGAAGCCTACAATGCTGTGGATGACTTTGCATTCACAACTCGCCGCGAACTTAGACGACTTCTTCGAAGCCTATGGTGACGATTACTAGCACCGCATCTATCCAAAAAAAAACAATGATGCTGATACTTAACTATGTGTCCCGCAATGTTCACCTAGAAGAGCTTCGCCATTCAAGTCTTGCGCATGAGTGCAGGCTTTCCTGAATTTTTAATAATAATGTAAGTGCAAAAAAAGGTCACCTGGCTGTTTTCGGAAAGCGAATTCTGAACGATTTTGTGATTGATTGTAGTTGACCATAGCCATCTCAGAGAGAGTTAGAGAGGGAACGATCTTCAATAAAAACTGCATATTTTATAGACGCCTGAGCGCATCCGTGATAGTGAAAGAAGAAATTTACATTGCCTTTCACCTGTTTTCGCCTTTTTTTGTCACGAACTAGGTGGAGCTCCTACATTACGTACAACCACACAGAATAGGACCATCTAGCCATGTAAACATCTGTTATTATTTTTCGTTCATAACCGTGGAATGCGTTGCTCAAGACTATTTATTGCGTACCTGAAATCAGCATACTACGCCCCCTCCTTTTTTATCAGTGCTTATAATGCGTTCAAAAACCCGTTCCGGAAATCCCTGTTGTCTTTCGGTCCGATAGTATTGCCTCTTGTTAACAAAAACGTTTTTTTTATTGAAACGCTTCATTCAAATCATTTCGTCATTAATAACCAATTGATTTAAAGCTGCACCAGCAATTTTCTTGGTTTAGAAGAAGCAAAAAGTTTGATAATGTCATAAAGCTTTGTTTTTTTTTCAGTTTCTGCTCTTTCCATGCTCACCAGAGCAAGATCAGATTCCTCCGAGAGACAGCTGCCTATCTGTACCTGTAAATAGGTTATTTATTGCCAGCGGGCATATTATCAAAGGAAAGCCTGTCATGGCTCATTGTGTCCCACCAATATAAAGGGTCCATTTTAGCTTGCTGAAGGGCGTCGCACAGCCGCCGACAAAAATTGCAATAGCTAACATTATCTGAATGGTGACGCGAAGTTTGGGAAATACGCTATCAGTTCCATACCGTACGACAAATGTCGGAAGTTCTTCATGTCTTGACACTGGCTGGTCAACCCGACGTTGAAGCAGCAACCACCAATCTAAAATCTCTTCATAGAGGTCGTGCGCGTCAACGTCGGAGCCGTAACTCACCAGAGGTGCAGAAATCCAACCGCAAGCTCAATAGCGGAACGCCTTCCACTTTGAATTCGCGGCGGGTATTTTTACATGAAACATGACCATAAAGCTTTTGTAGAGTAAACAAACCAGGGTCCCTGCCATCCCCTGCACGTGCCTCACCTCGCGTCTTAAGAATACCTGCAAAAGGTTAATAGGAACATAAGTGTGCAAATTTTAGCCCCCCACCCCCATTGCTGGAATACAAACGAGAACAGATGAAAACGCATGCATGCATGCAGCACGCGCGCACGCACACTGGATACCATCCGGGGGTCGTCCTGGACTCCTTGATTCAGGCACACCGGAGTATTCACACATGGGTGGTGGCGCTGTACAAGGAGAGCAGTTTAACTGGTAGCTCGAGCATAGCGCATAACTGGTAGACGTCTACATTTGTTCTCCTTCGTCGTTTCTGCAATTTTTGCGCCTTACTCGCCCAGAAGTCCGTCTTAATCCGTTTAGCTTCTTGAAGAGCGACAAAGTAACAAAATAATACCGCTGAGGTAGACAACGACGAAAAGAGGTGAGCCGACAAGTACCGACAAGTCCAAAATAGCGCTTTTTAACGGCGACTTTTGCCGCTGCGCCGCCCCGCTGCGACTTTTCAACTCGGCTCGGCGCCCCCTCTTATGTGGCGCCCGGGGCACTTGCACCCCCTTGCCCCCCCCCCCCCCCCTTAGTTACACCACTGGGGTGAAGTGGCCCTCATGGATTTATTTCACAGCGAAAAACTGCGTGAATTGCGGCTCCTGCTCTCGCACGAGCTTAGGCACTTCACGGTGCTCCAAGGAAACAGAAAACGTAACTTCAGCATCACTTTTGCGTTCTCACACTTTTCGGCGCCTTAACACCTCACAATGACCACGCTTACGCTGAAAGGGAGCCTTTTTGCGAACTTGATGCTCTTTACAGCCCTCAATATTGTTTTAGAGGGCGCTAGCTGGGACACTATACCAGGCGGCAACATTATTCTCGCCAGTGGAGAAGGAACGGAAAATTGCGCGTTTTTTCGTGAAAAGACACAACTTCTCGTTTTCTAGCAGCAGCACTCATTACAAACGAACAAATAACACAGATAGAACTAGAGGCGCGTGACCACACGCCGACAGGACGGCGTAGCGCCTCAGAACTTATGTCTGGAACCGAAACCGCACTCACGCGTGCAAACTCACGGTAGTTCGCGGTGCGGGCGAGTAAAAAAAACGTGAATGGTAGTTACTCTTGCTAGCAGGTGTGGTGTCACACTATATAAGCAAAACCCGAGGTGATTGCTACGTTAGCCACGGGATGGTGCTAGCCCCTTCGTTTATGATCATCATCATCATCATGTTTTTTAATTCAGATACCCTTATTCAGATACATTAGATTATTCAGATACATTGCGTAGCGGGGGGGGGGGGGGGTAGCATTGTGTTGGATGCATTTCAATTCAAGAACAAACACAGTCCAGAGCGGGCATGTAACAAAAAAGGCACAACAACAAACAAACCAAAACGTTAATGGAAAAAGAAATAAAAAGCATACCCATGGTTCATGGCTCTGATAATTTCAGCTATCTGTACATAAAAATCGCTGCAAATGGCTTACAAACCAATCGTGAGTATTGTGGCAATACGTTCTGGTAATCCATTAAAATGAAAGATGGCCGAGAACAACGGAGGTTACGAAGATTAGTACGGGCAAACAAAGGGAGGAGTTTAAAAGGGTGACCTACACGTGGAAAAATGCGATAGGCAGGTTTGATATGCGATGCAGCAAATGATCACGGACTATGATAGAGCCGGTGGAAGTGAAATTGTAATGCTAGTAATCTTCGTTTTTCGAGGGAGGTAGTAGTAAATTCTTTCATGGAAGTGATCCTAGATGAGCGGGAATAGTTCGTAGTAATGAAACGTGCCGTTTATTTTGCGAGGCCTCGAATTTGTTAAGTATGTCTGGCTTGGGTTTCAAATAATGAACGAGTACTCAAATTTTGTGCGAACTAATGTAGTTTAGTTGACTGACTAGCTAAATCATCGTCATCATTATCATCATCATAATCACGACGAATTTTCTGTTTAGGCGATTCCAGGCCTTTTCGTTGCTGCTGGCTCTACTGTTGTGCTGGTATTCGCCAAATTGGTTAATTTCTCCTGTCGATTTTTGAGTAAAAGTGCAAAAAGCAATCACTGGTAAGCTCGGCGAATTTGTG
Organism: Haemaphysalis longicornis; assembly: GCF_048455015.1. NCBI lineage: Eukaryota > Metazoa > Arthropoda > Arachnida > Ixodida > Ixodidae > Haemaphysalis > Haemaphysalis longicornis. The sequence continues at coordinate 3,529,266 of NW_027526295.1, forward strand.
ACATCAAGGTTAGCCGACACAACGTTTCCTTACAGGTCGGCAACACAATGGCTTCAATGGGGGTGGAAATGGGGAATTCAAGATGGTACGCGTTACATAGAGGTTCGTTTTATCCAGGTTTAACTGTATTCACTCATATGCACCACAGTTACAGAAAATGCACCGCAATGGCACGTAATATATTTCATGGTAAGAGTTCGAAAATCCCAGCGAATAAGACTCGGGGATTTCAAGAGGTTACAATCGTCAGAAATTGAATTGTAGTAGCTATTGCGAGCATGCGAAATAATGTAGGCAACCATTTATTATTCACCATTTTACAATACTAGCTTCCAATTTTGCGAGCAACACTTCAACATTCGGGCATTCAACGAAACTCTTTTGTAAATAGTTCCAGGCTGGTATGGTGCATCGGAAATACATAAACGTAAAAGTATCAATATTTGCACGATGTTTTCCGAGCTGTCGGCCATAATTGAAGCTAGTGCTGGAACGAGACATAAGGTTTAGGTAGGAAGACAAATCAATTGGTAATACATCATTTTACATGAGATATAAGAGGTTAAACTTTCATTCGTCCCACCCAGACTGCAGTGAAGCAAGGCCAATAAAACTAACGCTTTCTCTAACACTATCTGTCCTGCTGGACCTGCTACGGATAAACCTATCAGCCATTTTTTTGTATTTTCTCTGGTTTTGGAAAAACTGGGCATAACAATTGTTTTGCAAGCCGTCAGCTTACCTCGGGGCAGGTAGTTGACAAGCTTGCGTCTGACGACTCGTACGACAAGGGCTTTAGGATAAACTTTGTCCATGTGGTGGTTCCTACTTCGCGTTCACGGGATTGACACTAAAATATTTTTGATTGCTGGTACGTATTTATTGCTGTTTTCTATATTAACGCGTAAATCATGGAAGCAGTCTTGTTATATACGCGCTGGACACCGCACTTTTTAATATTTGGAACCATTGCCCAGTCTATGCATCAAATAACAAAACTAGTTTGATTCTCATGATGTCGAGTTTGGTCGGCGGGCGATCAAACCAGAGTGTGCAGGACACAGTCTTCTGAAGAGGGTTGTATCTATATATGCTGCTCGGCAACGTTTGCAATATCATTAACATGAATGACAAACAGCATATGTCCCAAAACGGAGTCTTGCGGCACATTTCAAGTGACTGTGGTAAGTTCAGAAATGCGTTATCAACTTCAACATACTGAAAACTGTTGTCGAGAAAAGGCTTAATAAAATTACGATTTACAGTTGATTCCAGTGTTAAGTTTCGAAGAAGCTAGCTGTGAGGAACTTCATCAAACGCCTTTGATTAATCCAGTAATACTGCGTCAAGCTGGTTCCTTTCATTATTTGCAAGATACAAATTTCAAAGTAGCTTGATAGGGGACCAAAAGGCAAACAACGGTAATGTTGGCGTACAAAAAACATAAGGATGAGTACAGAAGTACGCGCAAGCTTTCAAGGAAACCAGGGGTACACGACAGCGCAAGTAAGAAGTGGCTACTACAAAGAAAACGAGCCGTATTGGCAATTACCCGAGCCGAACGAAAAAGGGCCCTGTAACAAGTAACGCAGCGGTGGCGTGCTCCATGCGGTCACGCAATGGTGTCTGGTGAAGTAGTCGCAGTGATTTTCCCTCGCTCATTGTCGCTCGCTTTTGCCGGAGGAGGCACGGGGTTCGCGCTGGTAACTGCGGGTTCGTCGTAGTTTTCATTTTAACGTCTGGTATTGGAATCTTTGAAGCAGGCTTGGTTGATGCATGCGGGTGTGCAGGGAAATGCTGCAGCCGTTTATGAGCACCGGCGTTAACGTGGGGATCGATAGGAGGAGGGCCGGCACGAAAAATGGTTTTGCAGCTGCCAACGTGGCGGGGGCGTGCCCCAGTCAAGATACGTCACGTCTCCTTGATGGGGAACGGGTCAAGATGCGAGTTCCGGGATACGAATTCGCGGAATCAGCACACGCGTCCCCAGCTATCATCCGCAACGTCCCTTCACGGCGCTGCATCTGGATCAAGGACGTGATTCGTATCTTCATCCACGCGTATCGCGGCCCGTTCATTCTCTCAATCAGTAACTTTGGTGGCGAGTTTGGCGAAAAAGAAACTCTCAACCTTAACTCGTCCCGTATAAAATAAATAAGAGGAATCGTCAATCGAGTGCGAGTACCCTTGCATATTCCGACAACCAACTCTACTCTAATCACAGAAGTGCTTGAATTCAAATCGTTCTGGAACCAGTCCATTCTGCTTCCCCAAGAAAGTGCCACTGGAGCTGCGTGAAAGACCATCCACACTAGAAGTCTCGAGCTTGAATGTGCCGATCGGAGCGACATCACTGTCCTAATTGCATCATACTTTTATTGGGGTGTTGTGTCTGGCAATATTCGAAGTTTAGGACCCAGACTCCTCTTGGATGGAGAGTGCGGGGGAAAGCGAGCGAACATTCAGCAGAGTTTTTTGCTCAAACGTCGTAGCACTTCAGGCGTGCATCCGGCAGCCAGAACATAATGTCAACGCCGAGGCAAATCTCTAAGGGCCAGGATACTGGCATCAAAAACGAAGCACCTACGTACTCACGATTCAGCCATACCGGAAACCTGGAATTATGCAGTACGTTTTAGGGCTCATTGCAAGGGATTTTAAGCTTCAGAAAAGAAATTAAACCGGGTAATACATGTTGCACACTAGCTCCACGTAGGAGGAAAAAGTAATCGGTTTCAATTTGATAAGACTTTGCATTTATTCGCTCACATGGATCGCCTGATCTCCGAACGTCTGCTTTGTTAGTCGTATTGTGCCCTTGAAACATTCCTCGGCCATTGCTGTTCCTGGTATTGCAGAATTGGCTTTTCCACTTGAAAGGTTAGCTCAATATTGATATTTCTCTGTAGGTCCAAATTCAGCGGTACTCAGCGGTACTCAAGCAGGTTCCAGAGTTTGAGCCAGATTCGTCAGTCTCCATCAATGTTAGTTAGCTCGATGTTTGGAAGCTGTGTTCGGATTTCAACGTTGCCACGCGCCAGGCAACGTAGAACGTACGCTGCAGGACTGCATTACAGAAAACAAAGCTCCAGTACAGAATACTCTATCAGTACTGCAGTAGCAAATACTGCTGCACCAAAACCAAAGCTCCGTCAGAACACATATTTCAAAGCTCGTTAAAAGTCGTTAAAATCTCTTAGGCCCGATGCTTCCTCTGGCGTGAGGACATCGACAGTGTCCATATAAATTTCCTCCTCCGCTTATTCCATCTGTGGTTGTATTCACTGGCGACAAAGGCATGCAGGCAACAACGTGAGTGCGCCGTCATTGGTTATGTCGGGATCCGCGGGACGGCGGTACCTGTCCGTGCTAAGCACATGATGTGTCTTGGACGTTCAACACTCTGCCTTTCGAACGCAAAGTAATGCCTCTACTCCAATGTGTGTGCGATTTCTAACACCTCTGTTGACATCACCGATGAGAACCGAGTTGAAACGAAGGAGATGACGCACGCCGGTATTTTTTTCTCCGGTGGGCGGCGGCAATGGCATAAGCCGGCCCATGTGATTGGCGCTTCGGCCATGTTCGTAACGGTTTCCAGTGTTGCCAAACGAAGAAATTGACATCTAAACTTTTCAGTGGATACCATCTAATCGATCCGCTCCATATAAATACACATTTACGTTTGTGCGGCGAGATTTTCATTCCGAGACCTCTCTTCGAAGTTCCTTACGATGCTTTCGAGCTTTCGTCGTAGTGTGTTTCGCCGTCGTGGCTTCCGTTTAATAAAGGCGACGTAGTCCTATTAGTCTGCTGCGCCGGACCAGCAGTAGTCGTGTTATGCTGCTCGTCGTTACCGACGTCAAGTCCCGGGTTTCGGCAGCAATTTGTGGGAATCTAGACTGGTTGGACATATTCCTCTACTGGCGACTCTAAGAAAGGTGAAGGAGTTCGAGTTCGCTGCAAATCGGTAATGGGGATATCACTGGTACCGCAGCGATGACAATACGAATGTTTCTACTGCGAGGCTAGACATGACGCTTTGAAGACCCTTGCTCATAGGTGTTCGTACGTGCTGCGCCTGGTACTTGGTCCTCCAGGCGCAGCACGGAGGAGCTGCGCCTGGATCACGCTGCGCAAGATCACGCTGCTTCATGTAAGCATACACTGAGAGACGCGGGCAGTTGGGACATACTTGTTTACAGCCATCGGGACTAACACAACCAATAGTTTTCAGTGAAGTCCGTATTTTGAATTGTGCAGCATTATGAAAAATATGCGCAGCCTAGTTCTCATAGAAGGAAGCAGGCTTTACGGTGACATTCGGATAACCCCAGCGTATTTATAGCAGAAGCAAACCTCTAACCACAACATCCGGAACACAATTATTTGCGGTGAAGACTAGTTCCCGGACGCGCCCGTGTTGGCTGCGTACGAAGCAATATTCCACATTTGCGCATTAATTCCCATGCAATATTCTCAACAGAAGGGTGTTCGTTTCTGAGTATTCAAATTGACCCATTCTTGAAATTCAATGTTCATAATAATTCCCTCAGGAAAAAAATGGCATCTGGAATTAGAGGGCTAATTAAATCCGGCGATGTTTTCCTATTTCAACACTCCTCAGGCTATACAATAATCAGGCTATACTATACTCACGCTATACTATACATAGCCATATTAATTACTGCATAGCATCTTGGGGACTAACATAGAACTCTATATCGCTCCATTACAGCACGTTCAAAAACAAGTTATTCAAATACTTACACACAGCACTTAAAGCGCCAACGTCACACCTCTTTTGCGCCACTTTAATCTGTACTCAATCACACAGCTTATCAGCCACATTCTATGCCACATTGCCTACCGCCTGGTTCATGATCCCGGTATTTTTCACATAATTGACCGCCATACCCTCTATAACCCCAATAAAACTAGGTTTGTAGAGTTAAATAACTTCTTACTGCCTCCAGTGCGCACTAACTATGGGAAAAATACAGTCGGCTTTCCTGCTATAAAAGCTTGCAAACACTTGCCTTTTAATGTTAAATCTGCATCATCCTTGTCATCGTTCAGGCATGCTCTCAGGACATTTCTTTTCTCTGACAATTTACGCTGATGTAGTTGCTTAGTAATGTATCCCTTTCCAATGTTTTGTGTACTTGTACTTCATTTTCTGGTATTTGTTATTCCTACATGTTTGCCATAATTATACAGTTTCTTTCCATGTCATAGTTAATTATTATTACTGCAGCTGTCCGTTTATGCATATTAGTCGCGTTCATGACTGCTACTAAATGCTTACTTCTGTAACGTAAATAAAAAGGGGCCCCATTACAGTTTATAACTCTGGGACCCCTTTCTGTATATGTATTTTTACACACTGTATTTTCAATACGAGAATAAACTGAAACTGAACTGAACTGAACGAGCACCAGTGTAGCTCTGGGCATATCCTCATTTGAGTTGGACTAAAGCTTACGTGCCTCATTGAAAGTACAAGTCTTTCGCAGTTTCCGCGACTCGCTAACAGAATATCTGCCGCTCTATTCCCACAGTTCGGCTGAACACATCGCAGGGGAAACTGACAAACAAGTGGCACACGCACTTAAGGAATTGCACGTTTCCAAGCTGTTCCACTTTGGATGCCTTAATGTTGACGGTTCATCCTCTTCCGATGCTCACATCCGCTTCTTAAGGGTAAGTAGAACGTTTCCGCTTTCTCCCCTGGGTTAAAAGTAACGACGCGTTCTTTTCCCAAACTACAATCGCAATTAGGAGCCCAATAGTTTGGGCTATCGCTCATTGCGCAGATGGATCAACAGGTGGATTGGGTCGGTTTACGAACTCGATATGTCGTTAATACGACGAAAATGGAGACTTGATACAAATATCTACATTAAGTTACTGTGTACATGAGCACAAAAAAACCCTCCAAGCTGCAAACTCTAGTTAGAAGTGCTCACAGATGACTTGAATTCCTTAACCTCGAAGTCTAACTCTGGTATGCTGGACGCGCACATATACGGCTTGGGCTAGCCAGCCTAAATTATCTTCCCGCAGAGGGATCCATCGAGTCCAGGAACAAAATTAAACTTCGGACGCGAACCCTCAAGTACAAGTCTTAGTGTAGCCACTGGGCCACATATATCAATCCCAGGTCTCTCTGGCATTTCCCTAGAGCGCATGACCAGAAGCGGAAGCTTTTTTTGCCAAATTTTGGCTCTATGAAACCTCGGCACAACTGTCTCCCTCTATTGGAAAACCTGCATTTCTACCTGTCTGGGGAAAGGCCCAGGTTTGCACGGACCACCGTCCCGGAGTCGTCTGCCGATCACTTGGTCAGCACTTACGACGGGCCTGTAGGACTCGTACCGCAGACGCGCAAGCGAGCGGGCAGCGGGTGAATGCGCACCGGCTCCGTCGGCGGAGGGTGCCGTTCTCACGACTAATACAAAGATGACCAAAAAAGGTCCCATTTCTGTCTACGGCCTGTGCGCGCCTCTAAAGCCTTACCTCAGCGAAAGTCATCGCGAATAATTATCCCAGGCGATAATCAGCCGTCTATTGATTCTGTGAGCTCGACGGGAACGACTTCTGTCACTACAGGAGGCCCTAACCACGGAGGAAGAATATATAGGAGAGGAAATTGCCCGTTGCGGCAAGCGCGGCCGAGCGACCAGATAATGTCACGATGAAAAACAAGGCGGAGTGCAGCGTTTCGTCTCGGCGACGGAGAAGGAGTGGGTAGCGGCACCTGGTGGACGAAGTGATAGCGGCCGCAATTCATTCCGTGCCTGCTCATTGCAATGCAGAAAGCGGCGGCCGCTCAGTTTCGTCAACCGCGGCAGATGCCGCTTGCCTAACGTATGACGAGCGCTTGTGACATTACCAGGCCGCGCTAGGAAGCCTGCTTTCACCTCTCCGTGGCCCTAACACACGGAGCTCAGCTCCGAGACACCCCGTTGTCCGCAGGGGCCGTAACCAATGCAATCGCAACACTGCGTACTTCGAATGGTTTCATAGCCGCTGTGCTTCCGGCCAGCTCGTCGTCCCTTTTTTGTCTCTCCTGAATGGCGGGGCCGTCCGGAAACTGGAGACAAAAGGGGCCGCGTAGCTCCAATCCCACGAGGGCACTATTGATTCAGTACATTCGAAACACAGAAAGGGCCACCTGGTTTGTCTCTGCTGCTACAGCAAAAAAGCAATCAGCGAATAATCTTTGAATACCCATAAAGAGAACCTTTACCAGGTGTGAAAATCTTCAGTCAATCCTGCCCCAAAGTGGACGTAAGCAAACCACAACACTGAATGTGTTATCGCTTAAAGGAGCCATGAAGAGAAAACAAAAGTTTGTTTTATTCGAAAGATTAGGTGTTTCATAGTACCCCAAGCGCTTTCCCGGAAGCAAATGATGCTTTATTCACTGAGAAATAAGGCAATTTAAGCCAAAATTTTAAATCTCCCGCTAAAATTGCACACTTGGTGACGTGAGCAATGGTGTCACACGGGCCGGTCCATGAAACAGATACTTAGTATGTCGACTCCATATAGCACCCACACGCGGGAGTCGACCGAGACGGCGTCCATTTTAAAAATGCTAGTAAAACCTAGTGCACCCGCAGCCCTAGTCATGGAATCGCCTGATCCGGAGAACAAAACTCTCGCCGAGGAGCTCGGGCTTGCATTTAACAACCTCACACCACTTGAACGCTCAACGCTTCTAAGTGCACGAGCGGCAAGAGTTGTGGGATACGTGGTGGACGGGAAAGCGACCATTCCGCGATAGCCACAACAGACGAACGCCCTGCCGTCGGCACCGCTGCCTCGTCAGCGCCGTCGCCACGGACGAATACAGACTGGTACGTATGTGCCGTATTTTTATTACGGTTAATAATAGTTCAACTTCAGTAGCAGTATCGCTTATGCCAGTTGGCTGGTGTCGTGTATGGAAAGCCGTTCGCGCGAGCTCTCTGCTTCGACCAGAAAGATACGAGCGTCAATGCGCGGTGTTTACGGCATTTTTCCTCCAAGGTCAGAGCGCCTCGAACCCGAAAATTCGTCTGCGCGACGGCGAGATGTCGAGCTCGGCCAGGCGGTTGTTTCGTACGCATTGGCGCACACGCTTGCGTGTTCGTTCGGAACTTCAACCGTTTACTCCACCGTTCTTTGTCATAAAAAGAATGTGCAGTATGTTTCACGGGCATTTAGCTCGTTATGCAAACTGTAAGCCCTGCCTAACATGCGTTTGCTTTTGCCGGCCTCCGCCAATCGCAGACTTAGCCCATGTGACGGCATAGGTTCTGTTGCGGGAAATGAGCTGGTGGGTCGCATGACCATTCCCGTTTTTCCTAATTATGTAGCTTATTTGAGCGAAGTTTGCGTTATAAGTGGTGTCGTTATGGTTCTAACGAGGCAATCTTTCGAATGAACCAAACTTGTGTTTTCTCTTCATGGCTCCTTTAAGAGTGCCCCGCAAGCGGCAGGCAACCCTTGGCAGGTAAATGCAACTAACCTTACGAAGGGGTCCGTACAACAACAGGTAGAGTTAAATGTACTGCAAGTTTTCATGAAATTTTGAGGTGCGGGAAAAATATTTTGCTTTCGTTCAAAAAATACGAAACATTGAAAAAAAAAAACGACGATTGCACACACATCAATAAATTATCCGACATTATTCCAAAGGTGGGAGACTTAGATGTCTCATCAAACGTGAAAAGTGAGCGTAGTTGCTGGTGGTAGCACGATTGAAACTATATTACGGCCGATGGAAAACGAAAATGAGTAAATAAAAATACTTACAAACTTACTCATGTTTGAATGAGATTTTTATCTCGGTCGCCAAGAGCGGCAGCCTATTGAAGTACAGTGAAACTTCGATATATCGAACATGCGCTGCTGAGCACGAGGTCCCGGGTTCGATTCCCGGCCGCGGCGGCCGCTTTTCTGATGGAGGCGAAAAGCAAAAACGCCCGTGCGTACGAGATTTCGGCGCACGTTAAAGATCCCCAGGTAGTCAAAATTAATCAGGAGACCTCCACTACGGCGCGCCTCATCGCCTGCGTTGCGTCGGCGCGTTAAACCCCACAATCAATCAATCAATCGATATATCGAACACCGTGGTGCCCGTGAAATAGTTGGATATAGCCGGAGTGCGATATATAAAATCCCATAAAAAACGCGTCATAAAGTCGTACAAATCAAGAAATGAACGAATCGTGCAGTAAATACTCACTTGTATTTTCAAAGTATTTATTCTTTTTGCTAAAAGTACTGCAGCAAGGTAGCCTGCTCTTTGTTGGCACTGGAGTGTTTAAACACGGCTTCCTCAACGTAGTCCAAACGTTCCAGAAGCGATAGGCCGGTGCCTTCTATAGTGTTGCAGTAGTGGCGCAGTAGGGCCAAAGCCACTGGAGCCTCGGTCGAAGTCGGGAGCGGGGCACTATCAGCGCTTGCGGGTTCGCTGGCGTCTTCGTTTGTCCGATCAGTAGTAACCTCCGCTACGATCTCCACGTTCGTCAACTCCGCCGCTGCCCCGGTCACCGCCAACAAAGTCATCAATGCAAACGCTTCGTGGCTCAGCACCAACAAAGCACTTCAACTGGCCCCAGGTTTCCTCGAGCTCGCATTCTTCTTCTGCACCGTCCAATTCTGCTTCATTGTTTGCTACCTCTGAAGCTTCTCCAGTGCGGCCAACGAAGCCCGCATGTCGAAAGCAGTTCGCTAGCGTTGACTGCTTGACGCTTTTAGCATCTGAATGGCCCGAAAAGGTCCATCTTCAGATCGTGGCCCATCCGGAGATCAACCCACAAGACGCTTATAGATGGGCTTGCAAGTGCGAGTAATGCCCTGGTCGAATGCTTGAAGCTTGCACGTGCAGTTACGCGGCAAAAATTTCACTTCAATGTTGCTCAGCTAGACATCGCTGTGGTGTGCCGTGCAGTTGTCACCTATGAGGCATACCTTGCGGCCCTGACGCGCCAGGGCCAAATCCCATGCCTTGAACCATTTCCGGCAATTATCCTGCGTCATCCATGACTTCTTGTTCCAGGCATATGACACCGGTATACTGGGGCAGTTGCGCATGCACCTCGGGCTTTGAAACTTCCCTATCACAAGTGGTTGCAGCTTCGTGCTTCCATCCATATTGGCAGGCAATAAAACTGCCACATGGGCCTTGCCTTGCTTGCCGTCGTGACGCACAGCCCGGCGGGTGTCCAGCGTTTGACGCGGAAGCATTTGCCAGAACCGGCCTGTTTCGTCAGCATTAGATATCTGGTGCGGCTCATACCATGAGAGAATCTGGGGCCACTCTTGATCAAGCCACTTCTTGATTTCCTCTTCATTAGTGCCTTAACTTTTCCCCGAGACTGTCTCGCCGACGATGTTAAAACGGGCCTTAAAATGCTGAAGCCAACCGCTACTGGCAGTTCTCTGCGCCGAGAATGAACGCAAAGTTCGTGGCCTTCTGTTGCAGCATTGGTCCTGATACAGGAGTATTCCGGGCCCTTGCATCCATGAACCATTTGTGCAGCGACTTCTCAACATCTTGAAAGGCAGGTTTGCGCACACGCCGCGCGCCTGAGTGCTGCTTTTGTTCTGTCTTGGTTGTTATGCCCCCCTTATTCTTCAGCAAAGTGCTCAATGTGCTCCTTGGCATGCTTAAGCTTCGGCGACGCTCGACTTCTTTTCGCCACTCTCAACCCGCTGGATTGCCTGCAACTTTTCGGCGACAGTCAGGGTAGTCCGTTTTTTCCCGTTTCCAGCCATCACGAAATCAACCACACCACGACGCACGACCCGCGAGACAGGCCTAACTCCGATTGTAGCACCAGGTCGAGTCGGTGCGGCAGCTGGCCAGGCAGCGGCCTGCGTTCGCCTCTGGGTTGAAGCAGCGCCATCGGCGCAGCCGATGCGCAGCAGTCGGGAAAGCCACCGTGCTACCGCTATCCTCGAGGTTACTGCGGGAAAGCTCGCCGCTTGTCAAGAGAGCGCAAGCGGTCTGGGGTGGCCGAGTTCGATATACCCATTACATGTCTGCCCCAGTTTGAAGTAAAAACTAAAAAGGCATCTGATTTTCCGCGTGACATAGAAAGTGGTCGATGTTGGCAATAATTCGATATACCCATGTTCGATATATCGAGATTTCACTGTAAAACAGTAATCATTTACCGTACCATGGCTATTTACGGCCCAGCCCAAAAAAACGTGTGGGTCAACAAATTCGTTTACTAAGTGGCACCTGTTTTGGTTTCGGTTTCACAGCCCTGGATAGTCGCACCGAACACTCCGGAGACTTTATTGGTTTCGGTAGTTCACTCATTTCGCCACCAGAGGGCGAAAATCGTACATTAAAAACGGCGCCCCAGCCGTCGCGATCACGCTAGCCGCCTTCCAGATGCAAGCTGGTATTTATTCTCGCTATTATCGTATTTTCTGAATAACAAGCGTCATACACGACTTGCAGGACTTTGAAAAACACGAGCCACGCTTGCAAAATGCACCAAACATACGTGTGGGCTGGGCTTTCGTCGTCCCGAAAATTTTGGTGGGTGTTACAGGGTGGCGGGCTCGTGCACTGCAGCACTAGCGATAAATAATTTTTTTTTTGCTTTCTTGGTGTTTTATTTATTCGCGGTTTTGTGCTTTGTCGTTGGTAATGTTTTCTTGCACCTTAACCTTGAACTAGTTCCGTAATTACTTGTGATAATTATTGTTATGTTAATTAAAACATCATTATTATTTCTTTCAAAAAATCCTATTTGTGATATACGTATTCCGGAAAACAATATACAACTTATCCGTAACAATGCAGTTTTTCTGCGCCTGATGCCGTTTTTAAGGTAATCTTACTACCCGCTGATCACACTAATAGAAGCAGCCCAGCCCACACATAGGCGTGGGTTTGTTTTAAGTGCCAAATACTCTGAGCTGTCCATTTCACTCGTCGAAGCATCATTAGGAAGGGGTAAATGTACAAAATTTATTTACCCGTGGTCTTTTTTTCGATACTATTTTTGTTAGGCAGGAAAGGGATAGGGAACAAGAATTTCCCGGATGACAGGTGAACGTGACGGTGCCGCCTCCACGATGCAGCAGGGCAGAAGGGGTCGATAATCGCTGGCGTTCGTCCTGAAATCACTTGGAAGACAAGTGACCGATAATTTTTCCGTTTAGAATAGAACGAATATTGTTGTGACTTCCTTGATTCTAGCAGACGACACTGATCATCATCATTTCATGCTGCTCGTCACGAGCTGTCGCATTCTCTCGCGACTGCGCCGGCTCGCGCCTTTTTTTCCAGATTCCAATAAAGCCTCATCGGATCACGACGTGTCGCTCCGCTTCCTGAGCACCGCGCCGCAGCTGGATGACCCAGAGGTCCCACACATGGTGCCGACAACCCGGGACTGCTAGCCGACGCCAAGCACATCGACGCACGGAGCTGCGAAAGCAGAGGAAACGACGCGGCGCCTGCGATCTTGGCGAGGGTTCCCAGCTGCGTGCGACCAAATGGAGCGGCTACTTCGACGACGCCTCAGACTACGGGCGCAACTGGATGGCCTTCTAGCGGAAGCGGGAGGCCACATAAGACGAAATCTAGAGGCGACACCATCTGCAGTAACTGTACTGCCTGAGCGAATCGGCGCATTTTATGCGCAGATTGAGACAGTGGATGACGCGATTTTTGAAGAGACACCAGACGACTTGCTCGAGAGTGAGACATTAGACGCAGGACAGTACCGCGACAAGGTTGTCCCCTTGACAGCTAGTCTACGTTTCAACATTCAGGAATGCCGGTCTTCGACACCTCGCCTGGTGACCGTTCATTCACATACAAAGGGCAAGCGCACATCCCCACAAGCAGACCATCCACTACAGGACTTAGACGCATGGAAAATAACTGGGGTGCCCTTTGGAGTTAGTTCGAGACCTGCCGTTTTAACGGCGACTTTGAACCACCAGATTCAATCTGTGGTGAACTGGCGCCCAACGACAGCCCGACTACGGCAAGACTCCACATATATGGACGATCCCCTTATTGAAGCAGAGCCCACTAATGAATCGATCAGGATCCACAAAAATGATATATCCCGAGAAGCTTCCATGAACATTTGTAAACCGGCGAGCAACGACCCTCCTGTCGTTCCGACCTTCGAGCATACAATGACTTCACAGGGAAAATCCCTCTACTCGCCTCCTGTAACCCGAAAGTGTTAAGCCGTCTTCGGAACCAGCGCTTCGGCAAACTTTCGCTTAAGCTCCAGAATATCTTGCACTCCATCGAGGAGTCAAAGAGAACTGAAAATCTTCGTGAGGGAAAGTCTGCAAAACGAGCTGAGTCGATAAAACACAAACGCAAAAAGAAAGAGCGAGCCAGAAGACGTAATGCCGAGCCCAAAGTGAGGCATGAAGGGAAAATTGTTGCGCTGCAAACACGGAACAAAACAGAAGTGAAGACGCCAAGACGTCCATGTAGGAAAGCACAGAGAAAAGGCAGCAAACGCACGACCTCCCAGAAGGTCGGACACCTGCAAGAAAAGGTTTCCCTTAGCAACAACGTTCCCTTGTTTAGGCTTAGAAACCTTTTCTGCTTCTACCTTCGTGAATCGACTCTGGCTTCCAAAACACTATGGACAAATTTCAAGAAGCGACAGGTTAGGCAGTGGAAGCACCGATGGCGGAGGAAGCGCTCTCTCGACGGCGGACGACTGGTGCAAGGGAATCTCAAATCAAAGCAAGAAAAAGACACTTATGCAAGGACTGTATCGTTCTACTCGGAGAAAAACGGTGTCCCAAAAAACTGTGCACCTTGACGCCGCGATGAGAAGAGTCGATCGATGGATGGAACGAAGTCTCAGCACTTGCTCTCTACGTTTGTCCTGCGGCACTACAGTCAAGCATGCCGTACTCCACCCTATGCTTCACCCGTCGGAAGTCATGGACCTAGCGTCATCTGTCGGCGGGGGAGACTGTTGTGACTTCCTTGCTTGTGGCAGACGACACTGAACATCATCATTTTATGCTGCTCGTCACGAGCTGTCGCATTCTCTCGTGGCTGCGCCGGCTCGCGCCCTTTATACAGATTCCAATAAAGCCTCATCGGATCACAACGTGTCGCTCCGCTTCCTGAGCATCGCGCCGCAGCTGGATGCAGCTGGATGACCCAGAGGTCCAACAAATATAATTGTTTCATGCTGCATCAGAAAAGCACCGGCAGCGCTTCCGCTCTCAAAATCTGCGCATGATTTCAGAAAACGTTCCCCTTACTGCAGATTGGTGACATCAAAACCAATTTCCACGGAGAACCTCTGTACGTTTTTTTTTCAACGTTACCCTGGCTGAAAATATAAGCTTTTCCTACCGCTTTTTTTGTTTTGTTTTGTTTTTCCTTTTTTTAACGGCTCACATCTCTATCCCAGACTCGCCGCGGTGGCTGAGTGGCCAAGGCCCAGACCAAGACCGCGGGTTCGATTGCTTGCCGCGGCGCTCGCTTTTCTGTAGGGGAAAAGCGAAAACGCTCGTATTCTCGAGATTTCGGCCAGCTTTAAACATCCCCAGGTGGTTCAAATTAATCCGGAGCCCTCCAATACTGCGCGCGCAGCGCTCTGGGCGTCGGAGCGTTAAACCTCATGACCTATCCGTAATTCATCCAAGAAATATCCGGGATGTACGCAACAGCTATGAGCGCACACAGCGTTAGTCGGTCACTCAACAAACAACACAATGGATAAAAAGGCCGCGATTTTAGTAACTAGAAGAGAAACGATTGTGAAAATGTGCGTTGTTACTACGTGCGCACGCACAGATGAGTGCACTCGGGAGATGCAACAATATTCAGCCTTGTCTTGCGTCACTTTCTATGCGCTTGACAGGCACTGCAAGTTCAGTCTGTCACGTGGACGAAGTAACCACGGCATCCGGTCCCCCACCAATGTTACGCGCTCATGAATGTAAAAGGACGGGTGCACGGGAACATTCACGACCACCGTGGCGGTGATGCCTTGGGGCCGGAGACTGCGTCGCTTGTTCATGTCATGCAGAGGCATAGGCAACCAGAATTATCGAGGTTGAATATAGTTTTATTGCAATCAACATTTCTTTATTCGTTCGTCCAATTGTAGTCATTGTATTTTTTTTTTTTTTGTCTAGAAGTCACAGCCAATGCAGGGCCAACGCCGCACCCGAGGCCGCCGGATAATACAACAAAGCGCGATGGCCCTGCCATTGGCGAGATCGTGAAATACAGCGTACACGCCGCTATATCGTCCAAACGAGCCTTGATATTGCTTTTTCTTTACATTTGTGGGCACAAAATAAAAGAACTGTGTTAAGGGCAGCACAAGCCCTCCTTTTCGAGCGCTTCTGTGGCTGCTTATGCACTAGTCCCAGCATGGCCCGCCGACAGTAGGCGTCACTTCAGATCTGTTCACCTCGTGTTACACGTCTTGGAAGACGACCGTTTCCTGCCCCCTTCTACCACCCAAGTGATTTCCCCCACCCTTGTTCTGCTGGGCCATTTGCAGGATAACAGGAAATGAAAGTGCAGATAGGGAGGCTCTTCGTAGTAGAGTGGGCACTGTGTCTGTGCCTTAGTCTGAACTTAAACCGCTCATTAAACGAAACTCCGAGACACCTGGGACATACAAACAGACAGTGGCGTTCATGCGTTTAAACCAATATAGGCGGACACATAACAGTTAACGTACACTAATCGTCGTTTAATGAGAGGGCGCTTACATGGCACATATGATTCTTTTCAACAGAACACCCCGGCGAACGTGTGCTGTTACAAAGTGAATATTTTTTTTTATTTTGCGCAGTAAGGGAAGTGAACAAAAACACTCGTCAAGAGAGGGGACCGAAGCCACGCCCTCTGATTATATTTCGATACCTTGCCAATTCGGCGATCTGGGCGACTGTGTTCTTCATCACAGTCCAGAGTGGGGTTCGGTCCCCTCTCTGGACACGGGTTTTTCTTCGCTTTCTTCCCGAGGTAACTTTACAAATGTTAAATACCTTGATTGTAGTAAAAACAGCCTATTCCGCCCATGCCCATACCCTATGGCTCCCCTGGCGTTGAAGACTGCCGATCTTCCTTTCAGTATTTTTTCAACAAGCTCCTCCTTCCTAACTATATAACTCTGCAAAGCATAGTGGTTAAAAAGAAGGCGTTTGTGGCCTTACGATGCAACGAGCCGGAATGTCCACCGAGTCGGAAGGTAAAATAGATCCCGTGATCAGCGAGACGAAAGATCCACCGAGACAGATGATCCAATCAACCCTGAATAATTAGCGAGAGAGAAGATCTATCTAGTCAGAATATCGACGAAGACGAAGGAAGTAACCACAAGGACAGAAGGAATCCTTCGCCTTCGTCAGAATTCGCGCCGGTTTTATCCAAGAATGTCAGAATATCGAATCAAGCCTGAAACCATAGAGATCGAAGATCCACCAAGTCCGACGATCCAATCTAGCCTCCATATCCATCGATATGGAAAGTCCAACAATAAAAAAGGTCGAATGTCCACAGTCGGATAAAACAGATAGCAATAGGATTTACTCAGTTGACGTCTAATTTTACGCCACAAAACTTAAATGAGAGTTTTGTAATTTTTTTAGCTGAATGCACGCCGCAGTCAGTTTTGCGCCTATGTAACCTGTTGCACATGTGCGTTTTGTACCACGATGGCCTGGTTAATTTCAGAAAAGTTGTTTAAAACTGATACAACTAGTGCAGTTTGGTTTTGTGTACTGAAATCTGTCAGAGCTTAATCCGTTGCTTTCCACACACGGTGTTGTTCCATCATCAATCTCCCCACGCGTGTGAACATTGCCGTCAGGAAAGATATCGAAAATTAACCCTAGGCTAAAAAACATAAGTTGTTTCAGACCAAATGCTTGCTTCAAAACAAGCTTGGTGGGAATAAAGGCAGTGACAAAGCCAGCTCCACAGCTACCACAATAAACATTCTGATCTGAGCAGCATCGGCAACCGGCCCTCTTGGTCCTTCGCTCCGCAGTTTCAAGAATACTTTCAATCATTGTACAGTAGCCTATGGCATGGTAGGAGGTGGCAAGCGCACCTTGGAGGACAACCATTTCAAGAGTGTTCAATTTTCATTTAAACTGGGAAGTTAAGAGCCAAAGGTACAGTAAGGCTCTGCGGAAAGCCGTAGCGAGAAGAGGAGAGGAGAGGCTTTGTTATCGGACGTGCGCTCCGATATCGACACACGCACGCTTTTCTTCTGCTCTCTTTCTCTTCTCTTGCTGGTGAAAACATTGGCGCAGCCAGCACTAGTGGTGGAAGGCTGGAGGAACAGCAGAGCTCTCCCTTCGTCGGAGACCTGGATGTCGCACCTCCCATTTATTTCCGAGCTTGCGGCCGAAAGTTCTCCATGACTGGCCGGCCCGGGTTGTTTCGTCGGCAAGCGTACACGTATCTTCCAAAGTGTACCGCTTTAGCGCGCGCTAGATCCCTCAGCCAAGCAAAAGCCAACGCCTGCCCTACGAAACCAAAGGAAATGCCGTGCACCCGGAATGCGATGACAGCTGAATCGGACAGACCGGTTTCATAACGCGACGGGCCCACTCTGGCAGCGTTTTTTAGATGCAAACCATCTCTTGCTCGGGACTATTTCCATCGGCGTCCGTCCGCACCTCTCCCCCTCTCCCCACCAGCTGTGCGATAACGCCGCTCTCCTCCTCTCCCTCTCTCCACGCCAGCTGTGGGATAGCGCGCGCGCGCTGCTCCTCCTTCTCCCTCTCCCCACCAGCTGTGCGATAGCGCGCGCGCTGCTCCTCCTCTCCTCTCCGCGCGCCGCTCCCTCAGTTGCTGCTTGTCCGATAAACTCAATGGACGAGCCGCTTTGAAACGTCGACGTCGAGCAGCGCATGCCAAACTTCGAGAAAGTGAAGCCGCTTCGAAACGCCAGCGTCGAGCAGCAGATCCCACACTGCGAGAAAGCGAAGCCGCTTCGGCACGCCAACGTCGCCCAGCGGATCCGGATGCCGCTCTCGTCAACGCGACCGAGTCGCGAAAGCGGCCGCGCGCGCCATGGTCGGCGCCGACGAACGCTTCAAGCGCGAGTTTCTGGACCGGCGCTTCGGACATAGCTGCAAGGTGTGCGACAGACTCTGGTTCGACAACAATCTGACGCGCATCGGCAGCATCCGGAACGACCGTCAACGCACTAACGCCATCGAGGTTCTTTCAGGAGAGTTCGGCGAGGGCAACGACTGGGGCGAGTACGTGGTGTGCGCGACGTGCAAGGACTCATTAACGTCGGGCAAGATTCCGTCCATGAGCGTCAGTTACGATGCTTTGCATCACCACATAGTTCCCTTCGGGGAGATGGTGTAATTTTTTTAAGTGCAGAGCACTTTACGGCTGCGCCTTGTCGTCGTAGCTCGCTCGTGGGACCCAAGGCTAGCCACGTCATGGCGTTCCGTTGTCGCCGCTGTCGTCCCGGCGTAACCCAGAGGCTCGGAAAGCCAAGCGGTTTCTATAGCCATATACGCTTGAAACTCGTGAGCCGCTGACACTTGTCATACATCCCCCCCCCCCCTTGTTTAGCGCAAAAAAACTGTGGGAAGATTTGAGGAAAAATATACGTATTTAACCGGCAGGGCCCACGTCCATTTAGTTAGCAACTTTTGTTGGATTGGTTTTTACGATAGTAGAGAGTGTAAGTACAGCGCGGTTGTTGCCTTTACGTACGCTAAACGCTAAATTTTTGCGTCCTTTAGTAGAGCGGAGTTTTAGTAGAACTTCTCATCAGTATTGCGTAGCGGCACGATAATGCATACGGCGCCATTCGTCTAATGTTTTGCGAAATGACTCGCCGGCTTATCTGCGAGCGGAGTGCCGGTGTGCTTGGAGATTTTACGACTATCCAAACAATTGTAAACAAACGCTTTCCAGTTAGTATTGAATGCAACACGGCCACAGCACGGCATGAATATTCTCCTACCGGAGTAAGACACCGTTGAATTCCCGCGGAACTTCTTTCGTGCAATCGCACAGAACACAAGAGCCGAATGCCCGGGTTTGACGCATACATTTTATTCAACTTCAAAACAATCCATAGAGGTGTTTCGAAGGAACACAACGTCACGACATGCGTTGCAAGTCTGAAGTGCAATCGACCGGCGATCGGTTGCCTCTTCCTGCCCTTCGTAAATCCGGCACTCACCTTGCGCGCGGTTTGCGGGGTGGAACAGCAAGTCACTTAACTCTGGCGCTCAAGCCGAGAGGGCTTTTAGCCACGGACACTGTACATACCCGATGCGAGGTCGAGTCGTACGTCGCTTGAGAAAGATAATCCAGAGCACGGGAATCACTGTCCACCCGCAGAAACCGTGTCGCATTTCATCGCGAGCGCGCCCACAACACACACACGCACACACACACACCGCTTCGGTCGCTGGCCTGGCTACAAAGCTCCGTTTGGGCAGTCAGCGATGTCACGACGATACGGAGCTGCGCGAGGGGCGATGTGCTAAGCACTCGACGTATTTAAAAACACAGGGGCAAAGAACTTGGTTCATCGGGGGCAACTTACTGTCGACAGAAAAGTGGAATCGTGGATGCTTGCCGGGCTACTTGCCGCCATGTTGGAAACGAAAGCGGCCACAGAACAGGGAGGATTTTAGTATGGTCCCTAGAAATTGTGCTAGTCTGCCGTCCGCGCGCTTTCTCTATGGGAAGCAGTGTTGCCATCTTTTTTGGAAGAGTGCCGCTAAGTTAAGGCAAAGAAGTCTCTAAAAAGTCGCTAAATTTTACAGAAAAGGCGCTCAAATCATTGCTAAATTACGGAAGCCTAATAAACCCATTTAAAGTAGATTTTTCCAGTTAAACTTAACTTAAATAGTTCAAGAAGTTGAATGTACGGTGAAAACAAATTTTTTTGCTTCTTTGAACTGCAAATGTAAGAACAACAAAAAACGGGTGCGTCTTGTATACTTTTACAATGAAAAAAAAAATGACTGATTTGCCTTTAAGCTTGAACCAGTGTACCAGAACACGCACACACACGCTGCACAGGTATGTAGAGTCCAGTAGAAAAGCTCTTCCTCGATGGTGGTAATGGCGGTCTAGACCGAATCTGCTAACGTTGGCGGTTTGTTGGCAGCTTTGTAGGCGTCGGCAGTGCCAATCAGACGCTACATGCTTCTCTGCTGAGGTATGGGGATGGGGGAAGAAAAGGCCCAAGAAAGAGCTAGTCAGGAAAGAAAAAGAAAAAGAAACTGTCGTGGACTGGGCGCGGTAACGGACTTTCACAAATTTGATTTTTGGTCTGAGCTTGGGTCACGTAATTTACGATTTTGAAATAACACCCTGTCACCCAAATAAGAGCACAGACCCCTTAGAGCTTGGCGCGGCTTTGACGATTTGGCGTCGCTCCAAGGCGAAATAGGTAACTATTTGTGTATGCGCAGTTCAGCCGTAGGCGATGATACAACGTTTCCAGATTAAGTAGAGAATCCTGAGACAGCTCGCCTTAGGTGACCCTGTACTGCATGTATGTCCAAACTTGGCAACCGTAAAGTCTGTGGCAAATCTTCGGAGATGTGCCTTACTCAGGGGGTGACCCAATGGTATCCTGGATAAACAAGTGTATGCTCACTTAAAATTAAAGTGGAATTCCTCACTTTGTGTTTCCCACCAATGTGAAGTGGTCGTCACAACCGTGAGGGTGTTACAGAAGTTTAAAGTATTAACTCTATGTTTAAAACCGAGGTGTTCACGATAGCGCTAAAGCAGTTCAAAATGCTAAGATTATGGTTGAATAGTGAAGTCGCTAAAATTTCACTGAACTCTTTCGGGCGATTCCGCTAAAAAAGTCGCTGTCCGCTAAATTTGAAAAATCTGTCGCTAAATAGATAAAAAGTCGCTAAATTTAGCGACAAAATCGCTAAAATGGCAACACTGATGGGAAGGCGTGTCCGCGCCGCTGATGCACGCACAGCGCTGCGCAGAGGGCGCTGCGAGCAATCGGAGCGCCCGAGCGGCCGGAGCGAGAGCGGCCGGCCTGTGCCGCGCGCTACTGCCGCGGAGCGCGAGCGCGCATCGGGGTTTGTCGGCCACTTAGAGCGGTGAAATGGAATGGTACGAGGTACATCAGCTCACAATTGAAGGTACGATAGCACTATAAGGCATTTTAGTTTCACGCCCCGAGTTTTTCGCGAATTGGAGTCTCTTTGCGGCCGCTGAATTTCGCGAGTGAGACCGAAGGATGAAACCGCACCAACTAGCGTAGCCGTTTCACTACCACCGCTTGAACCATTATTAAAGTGAAGCTTTCTATGTCTCACTGATGGCCTATGCCGCCTCGAAAAAGACTGCAGGAAAGCCAACTGTCTCTGACGACGGTGCTGTTCGTGAGTAAAGTGAGAGGGTAAAAAAAAAACGCTTTCCGTGGTCAGAATCGAAGCTGGCTCCATCGCGTTTTGAAGCCGACGTCTATATCAATGCGCATTTCCAACATGGTCAAAGCAGTTTGGATTTGGAGAGGAGTGCAGTCAGAAAAATTATCCACTCCTCCACTCCGCAACGATGGTTGAACACGAAGCTTTCTTCGAGTGAAATGAAACGGCAAAGGGTCGATGTCAAATCCGGCCCGATCATAAGTCCAAAATGCGTGCGAGCCAAAGTGAGAGCTCAATGAGTCAAATTCAAAACTCAGACGACAAGGAATCGCTCACAAGAAAGCTTCGCGTTTAACCATCAATGTTCAGACAGTGAGATCCCGTTCAAAAAGAGCTCCCTGCGGCACCAGAAGCTGCGTTTGTTCCACATCGAAACTACTGGGTCATTCCCGAACGTCATTGACGGTGACAAGCACGCAGACGGCTGGTAGGCTGACAAAAAGAAAAGCGAAAGCTTGAGTAAAATGTTGTGCCAGCAAAAACTTGTTCCTATATACTTTGGGCAGAGTGCGGGGGGAGGGCGGATAAAGCAAGTTATATATGGTCATGACAGTATAAACAAACCTCAATATTTTTACTCCTTGGTTTCAAACAGCCGCGGTTATAATGATTGGCCATAACACAAATATTCACCCGTTTTGCTTTCCAGGCAAAACGGGTGAATATTACAGGCACGCAAAAGAGGTTTGGTAGTACCCAAATTTTTGAAAATTTCGAGGTAAGCGGAGTGTTGGGTTAAGCGAAATGAGAAAAATGTATGGCCAGATCACTGGAATAAGAGCTAGTGCTGGTAACAAACGCTCCAATGCACAGGGACGCTTCCGGAATACAGGCAAAATAATTTGCAGAAAAAAAACAATTTTTTTAGGTATTGCGGAAAAAGAACTGCGTGATGCACGCCTGTTTCGCCTTCACATCTGGTCCCAAAAAAAGTGTTTTCGAGCTTCTCAATGCCGCATCAACTGTTGGCCGCCAACGCTATATTCTATCTTGCTGTGAAGCAGGCAAAGCTAATGTTTTTCTTGTTCCTGCCGTTTTTAGCACTTCTTGAGACCCGTCGTTGTCCACATGATCAAAACCGTCTTCCCCAGCTATATCAACAATGTAGGCGTCGGACAGCACTCTGCTAACGGGACATCGGGCGCGCACAGTGCGTACCCCGCGGAAATTTACCGTTCGCGACAATGTTCGGCGGGTAATGGGAGCTAAGCTTTAACAGAGAGCTTACCAGCTGCCTGCAGCGGATGTTGCATTGCGTCCTCTTTGTCAACATTTCGAGATATCCGTGATCCCCGAATAGACGTTTCGAGACAAGGGGTGGAAAATGCGCCTATGGCAGGTATATGCACGGCAAAAAAAGGTTTCGACTTAACCGGTATTTCGAGATATCCGAGTTCGAGTTATGGAGAAATCACTGTATCTGATGACTGAAGGTGATAAATCTTCGTATGCATGTGCAGACGTCTTGTTTTTTTATTCGGCATTTACATTTAACAGATTCCCAGTTGACTGGGCGTAACTGGGGGGGCCGTGAAGACGTGCGCTTAAGGGCCTTCAGATCAACGATGCGAAAGGTCAGAAGGCACCGGTTCGAGCTGCTTTATTTACATACACTTACAGGGGACAACATCTTGGGAAACTTGCAAAGAAAGACGGTTCCAAAGAGCCATACAAAAAGGCGGAGCGCCGACACACCACACACACATTTTCAGGCGCTGACTAATCCATCAGTTAACAACGGCGGGGATATTCACAAAGAACGGTAGTTTGCTTGGTAATGTAGCTGAAGTCCCGCATGATGTTTCCAAGCTGGAAAACGATGCCGTGCCGGCAGTGTTCCCGAAGCCCCCGAGTATGCGTCGAAATCGAAATAGCGTAGCGACACGATTCCGTGGTTTTTAGAAAACTCGATCCTTCTAATACGCGAAAACGTACTCCTGTCACTTCACGCTTCGGTTAAAACTCTTCGTACTGGTAAGAACCAACTTATTTGGCTAATCTGGTTTGTCGACAGAAACGGATAGGGTTCGAAAAGGGGCAGTTAAAATGGGCTGAACCCGCCCAGAAATAGGGCAGAAATACGAAGGCAGCAGCGGCACGGCAGAGCGCCGGCCGCGCCGGCCGGCCACCGCGCTCCGATTCACTGCAGCGCCGCCGCTGCATGCATCACGGAGGAGCCCCCTTCGCGGCCGGCGGACGGCAGACTAGCACATATTTCTAGGGACCATAATTTTAGTATGGTATGGTCCCTAGAAATTGTGCTAGTCTGCCGTCCGCGCGCTTACTCTATGGGAAGGCGTGTCCGCGCCGCTGATGCATGCACAGCGCTGCGCAGAGGGCGCTGCGAGCAATCGGAGCGCCCGAGCGGCCGGAGCGAGAGCGGCCGGCCTGTGCCGCGCGCTACTGCCGCGGAGCGCGAGCGCGCATCGGGGTTTGTCGGCCACTTAGAGCGGTGAAATCGAATGGTACGAGGTACATCAGCTCACAATTGAAGGTACGATAGTACTGTAAGACCTTTTAGTTTCACGCCCCAAGTTTTTCGCGAATTGGAGCCTCTTTGAGGCCGCTGAATTTCGCGACTGAGACCGAAGGATGAAACCGCATCAACCAGCGTAGCCGTTTCACTACCACCGCTTGAACCATTATTAAAGTAAAGCTTTCTATGTCTCACTGATGGCCTATGTCGCCTCGAAAAAGCACTGCAGAAAAGCCAACTGTCTCTGATGACGGTGATATTTGTGAGTAAAGTGAGAGGGAAAAAAAACGCTTCCCGTGGTCAGAATCGAAGCTGGCTCCATCGCGTTTTGAAGCTGACGTCTATCTCAATGCGCATTTCCAACATGGTCAAAGCAGTTTGGATTTGGAGAGGAGTGCAGCCAGAAAAATTATCCACTCTTCCACTCCGCAACGATGGTTGAACACGAAGCTTTCTTCCCGTGAAATCATACGGCAAAGGGTCGATGTCAAATCCGACGCGATCATAAGTCCAAAATGCGTGCGAGTCAAAGTGAAAGCTCAATTAGTCAAATTCAAAACTCAGACGACAAGGAATCGCTCACAAGAAAGCTTCGCGTTCAACCATCAATGTTGAGACAGTGAATCCCGTTCAAAAAGAGCTCCCTGCGGCACCAGAAGCTGCGTTTGTTCCACATTGAAACTACCGGGTCATTCCCGAACGTCATTGACGGTGACGAGCACGCAGCCGGCTGGTAGATTGACAAAAAGAAAAGCGAAAACTTGAGTAAAATGTTTTGCCAGCAAAAACTTGTTCCTATATACTTTGGGCAGAGTGCGGGGGGAGGGGGGATAAAGCAACGTATATATGGTCATGACAGTATAAATAAACCTCAATATTTTTACTCCTTGGTTTCAAACAGCCGCGATTATAATGATTGGCCATAACACAAATATTCTCCCATTTTGCTTTCCTCGCGTGCGTCTCGGAATTCCCTCCGAGTGTGTGGGTGACCAAAAAGAACCTGTGCAATGAGAAATGCAAGCGAAGTTACTGATTTGCCGCCGGGTGTTATTAAAAATCAGTTTCACGTACCCAATGCTGGCGAATGTTTCAAATCGTAGTATTCACGAAAATTACAGGCACGCAAAAGAGGTTTGATAGTACCCAAATTTTTGAAAATTTAGAGGTAAGCGGAGTGTTGGGTTAAGCGAAATGCGAAAAATGTATGGCCAGATCACTGGAATAAGAGCTAGTGCTGGTAACAAACGTTCCAATGCACAGGGACGCTTCCGAAATACAGGCAAAATAATTTGCAGAAAAAAAAAATTGTTCAGGTATTGCGGAAAAAGAACTGCGTGATGCATGCCTGTTTCGCCTTCGCATCTGGTCCCAAAAAAGTGTTTTCGAGCTTCTCAATGCCGCATCAACTGTGTGTCGCCAACGCTATATTCTATCTTGCTGTGAAGCAGGCAAAGCTGATGTTTTTCTTGTTCCTGCCGTTTTTGGTACTTCTTGAGACCCGTCGTCGTCCACATGATCAGAAGCGTCTTCCCCAGCTATATCAACAATGTAGGCGTCGGACAGCACTCCGCTAACGGGACATCGGCCGCGCACAGTGCGTACTCCGCGCAAATTGGCCGTTCGCGACGTTGTTCGGCGGGTAATGGGAGCTAAGCTTTAACCGATAGCTTATCAGCTACCTGCAGCGGATGTTGCATTGCGTCCTCTTTGTCAACATTTCGATATATTCGTGATCCCCGAATGGACGTTTGGAGACAAAGGGTTGAAAATGTCGCCTATGGCAGGTATATGCACGGCAAAAAAAGGTTTCGACTTAACCGGTATTTCGAGATATCCGAGTTCGATTTATGGAGAAATCACTGTATCTGATGACTGAAGGTGATTAAACTTCGTATGCATGCATGCACACGTCTTGTTTTTTTATTCGGAATTTACATTTAACAGATTCCCAGTTGACTGGACGTAACTGAGGGGGCCGCGAAGACGCGCGCTTAAGGGCCTCCAGATCAACGATGCGAAAGGTCAGAAGGCACCGATTCAAGCTGCTTTATTTACATACACGTACAGGGGACAACATCTTGGGAAACTTGCAAAGAAAGACGGTTCCAAAGAGCCTTACAAAAAAAGCGGAGCGCCGACACACCACACACACATTTTCAGGCGCTGACTAATCCATCAGTTAACAACGGCGGGGATATTCATAAAGAACGGTTGTTTGCTTGGTAATGTTGCTGAAGTCCCGCATGATGTTTCCAAGCTGGAAAACGATGCCGTGCCGGCAGTGTTCCCACAGCTCCCGAATATGTGTCGAAATCGAAATAGCGTAGCGACACGATTCCGCGGTTTTTGGAAACTCGATCCTTCATAATACGCGAAAACTCTTCGTACTGGTAAGAACCAACTTATTTGGCTAATCTGGTTTGTCGACAGAAACGGATAGGGTTCGAAAAGGGGCAGTTAAAATGGGCTGAACCCGCCCAGAAATAGGGCAGAGTATACGAAGGCAGCAGCGGCACGGCAGAGCGCCGTCCGCCGCTGCCCATCGCGCCGGCCGGCCACCGCGCTCCGATTGACTGCAGCGCCGCCGCTGCATGCATCACGGAGGAGCCCCCTTCGCGGCCGGCGGACGGCAGACTAGCACATATTTCTAGGTACCATAATTTTAGACATGGAGGAAAGAATACTCAGGAGAGGAGAGCATCCCAATGCATTGCAAAAAGTGTGGAAGAAGTTACGTCATTTTTCTTGAGCCCATGGACAATGTTGCTTACTTGTTTACAACTACGGTGGCCAAATTTGGGCAAATAGAACGGACAAATTTTTAAAGCGCTTGGTATGTCACTGCCTCGCTACGCTTGCAAACCAGTGCAGTCGCTATGACAAACGTTTTTAGATTTCGGAGGCGGCCTTAACTCGTACTCCGGCCGCAGCGGCTCTTACGCCGCGTCGAGATCGGCGGAGCGAGCCGCTGCCGCCGCCGGTGACCTGCCGGGAAAATCCCCTTCGCTCAGCGTTGGCGAGAGCCACAGTTCGTTCTTTGCTCACTTTGTGTTTTTTCGTTGTGAAGTGAAGTGAAATTTGTCGCTGCTGAGACGTAGCGCGCAAAGACCGCAGTGCTGTACGACCCCAAACAATGCTCCCGTCGTCTGCGTTCGCCATCCCGCGAGCCTGTTGCTATGATGACGACAAACGCTACTTTGGCAGTCTTAAGAGCTCAAAAATCGTCCTTCTATCTCAAAAACGAAGGCCGTTTTTCGATTGAAACTTTGGGTGAAGGTTAGAATGGGCAAATTGAAGGCGAAATCAACAGCTTAGAAGGTGATATCGGACCGAGGAATTAGCGAAGAAGCTGTTTTCGCTTCGAAGCGGGAGGGCAGGGCGACGCCATGTTAGTCAAATCAAACCGGAGACAGCAAAGGATGATGGGATAGAGAGCTGGGCTCCATGCATAGAGTTTCATACTAATATACATAGAGTTAATACTCTAATATACACTAGAGGGAAATGTGGCGCCACCGTCTAGGGGAGCCGCGCTTCGGCGAGCGTGCCGTCATGTACCGGGCAGGCACGTTCCACTTGTCCTTGGCATGGCTCACGAACAGACTGAAAAGTTGGCTTTGGCTGCAAAAATGCAACAATATTACTGCAGAAAATTAATTGAATTTGTTCTGCTATTAAAAAATTAAAGCTCCATAAAGATTGATTTGCCAGGGATTATTCAGAAGCTCCATGGAAGATGAACAAAAAAACAATGTTACCCCTTTTGGCTTCAAGACGAAAAAGAAGCCATGTGGCTAACCAAGCCAAGGAGGCGAGGAACGTCGCTAGCTTCAATGGAGCCGCCCACGGCGGCACGCGATTGCAGCGCCAGATTTCCCTCTAGTATATATTAGTATGAAACTCTATGGCTCCATGGGCTCAAGTCATGGCGGCACTCGGCTTCACAAATGTGACGTCAGGGCCTCTCCTAACCTTTTCTTTCCTCCATTATTTTAGAGAAGTAAAGGTATAGCTTTGCCTGTAGTGCCAGAAAAAGCGTAGTGGCGGCGTCGTGAACTACTGAGTATGCCCGCTTGATGGCGCTGTAAACACGGCTTTGTAAATATGGCGGATGCTTTTTGCACAGGCCGCTTGAGCTCCTTAATAACATGGCTGCCCTCGCACGGCGGCTGCCGGCTCGCTGCTCCACGGCCGGAGTCGACTCTCCTCCTCCCGCGCGCGAAAAGAGCGTCGAGTCCTGCCGTGGCTGCTCCTGTTGGTTCCTGGCTGGCACGCTGGCCGCGTGTTTACTTGCGCCGCGCTAGTGAAGTGATGTTACGCCAGGAGACCAGATGGCCTCGACTGGCACAGACCACAGTGAGCAGCAAGTGAGAACAAATCGTTTATTGACATCCGCAAGTTTACAGAGGCCAGGACATCATTTCATTTCGATTGCTGCAATTGTACGTCGCTTTCGTGATAACATTTTTTTTTGCCATAACAACTCCACTCGCACTAAGATTTCTAAAGATACTAAAGTAAAAACACAGTATACCGTAGTTATGGGGGACCTCAATGCTAAAGTAGGCAAGAATCGGGCTGGAGACAAGGCAGTTGGGAACTATGGTCTGGGCTGTAGAAATAGCAGGGGGGACCTACTAGTTGAGTTTGCAGAACGGAATAACCTACGCATAATGAATACCTTCTTCTGTAAATGGGAGAGTCGGAAGTGGACCTGGAGGAGCCCGAATGGGGAGCACAAAAATGAAATAGACAACATATTATGCGATAACCCTGGCATCGTGCAGGATGTGGAAGTGCTCGGAAGGGTAAGGTGTAGTGACCACCGTATGGTAAGATCTCGAATTAGGCTAGATTTGAGGAGGGACCGCAACAAGCTAGTACGAAAGAAGCCGATAAATGAGCTAACAGTAAGACGTAAAGTAGAAGAATTCAGGATCGCGCTGCAGAACCGATATTCTGCCCCTAACGAGGAAGCCGAGCCTACGACGCAGGAAGCCAGCGACAACCTTACACGCATTATCACGGAGTGTGCAGTAGAAGTCGGGGGCACTATGGCTAGACAGGATACTCGTAAACTTTCACAGGAGACGAAAGATATAATCAGGAAACGGCAAACCATGAGAATCTCTACCGTAGCTGACAGAATAGAACTAGCGGAGCTCTCGAAGTTAATCAATAAGCGTAAGACAGCTGACATACGGAAGTATAATATGGAGAGGATCGAATACGCTGTAAAGAATGGAGGTAGCCTGAAAGCAGTGAAGAGACGCCTTGCCGTGGGGAAAAATCAGATGTATGCACTTAAGGATAACCAAGGCAATGTCATCACAAAAAGGGATAAAATAGTCACAGTGGCCGAGGAGTTCTATAGAGATCTGTACAGTAGCCGGGACATACCGGATAATGCCGAACGAGACAGTAGTTCAGAGGAGATAGACATCCCACCAGTAACGACCGAAGAAGTAAGGAAGGCTTTGAAATAAATGAAAGGGGGCAAAGCACCTGGTGAGGATCAGATAACAGCAGACCTCTTGAAGGATGGCGGAGAAATTGTACTTGAAAAACTGGCGGACCTGTATACGCAATGCCTAATGACCGCAATGGTACCGGAATCTTGGAAGAACGCGAACATCATCCTAATCCATAAGAAAGGCGACATGAAGGACTTGAAAAATTACAGGCCGATCAGCTTACTGTCAGTCGTCTACAAGGTATTTACCAAGGTAATCGCTAACCGAATCTCTGCAACCTTAGATTTCAGTCAACCTAAAGAACAAGCAGGGTTCCGTAAAGGTTATTCAACAATGGACCATATTCACACGATCAATCAGGTGATAGAGAAGTGCGCTGAACCTCTAAGTGCACTGAAGTGCACTGAACCCCTATATATAGCCTTCATAGATTATGAGAAAGCATTTGACTCGGTCGAAACCCTAGCAGTCATTCAGGCATTACGGAACCAGGGGGTAGATGAGCATTATGTACGAATACTGGAGGATATCTACAATGGGTCTACAGCTACCATCATCCTCCGTAGGGAGAGCAGTAAAATACATATAAGGAACGGTGGAGACACAATCTCTCCAATGTTATTCACAGCATGCTTACAAGAAGTATTCAGAACGTTGGATTGGGAACAGGTGGAAGTAAGGGTTAATGGAGAATACCTCAGTAACCTCAGATTTGCTGATGACGTTGCCTTGCTAAGTAACTCGGGGGAAGAATTTCAAAGCATGCTTTCCGCACTGGGCTAACAGAGTAGAACCGTGGGCCTGAAACCTAATATGCAGAAAACTAAAGTAATGATCAATAACCTCGGGACAGCACAGCAGTTTGAGATACGTGGCGAGGAAGTGGTAAGCGAAAATATCTACTTAAGCCAAATTGTGACCCCAGATCCCAACCATGAGGCAGAGATAATTAGAAGGATCAGAATGGGGTGGGGTGCATATGGCAGACATTTTAAGATAATGAATAGCAGCCTGCCATTGTCGCCGAAGAAGAAAGTGTATGACAGCTGCATCTTACCGGTACTCACCTACGGGGCAGAAACTTGGAGGCTCACTAAGAGGGATCAACTTAAAGTGAGAACGACTCAGCGGGCAATGGAGCGGAAAATGATAGGTGTAACATTAAGGGACAAGAAGAGAGCGGAGTGGGTCAGGGAGCAAACTGGTGTTAAAGACATATTAGTAGAAATTAAGAAGAAATGGACGTGGGCACGGCATGTAATGCGAAGGCAAAATAACCGCTGGTCATTAAGGGTAACAGAGTGGATCCCTAGAGAAGGCAAGCGTTGCAGGGGGCGGCAGAAAGTTAGATGGGCAGATGAGATCAAGAAGTCTGCGGGGATAAATTGGTCACAGTTGGCACAGGACCGAGGTAATTGGAGAATAATGGGAGAGGCCTTTGCCCTGCAGTGGGCGTAGATAGGCTGGTGATGATGATGATGATGAATTGATCTACAGACCAAGCCGATAACTTTTTCCCCCGATCACTCCATGACACTGGAACCGAACCCTGAACAACGTGGTGCTGTATGGATCGCGGATGATCCTTACAGCACACCCCTGCCACTCCGGCAAGCTTGATGATCACCGTCTACTGCGAAGATGCTGTACCTGACGTCGACGCTATCGTAGAGAGCGACCAAAGGTTGCTTCTTGACCGCGGTGTCTCCGTCGCAAGAGGCATTGCGCGCTTTAAGCAACGCCAATCCCACTTTTTGGTCACCAATTTCACCGATGTGTACGAGCATTTAAACAAGGGATCTGAAATTGCGTTGCCCGAAGAAACTAAAGAAGCAAGTTACGTGATTGCGGTCGCAGATTTTGAACGTGCACCCGGAGATACCTTCAAGCTTCCGCACCCCTTCGACGTGAACCCCGCGCTGCCGCAGGAGAAACAGAACAAATTATAGTCTTTGCTGCGTTGCTAGAGCGAGTGTTTTCCGTCGAACCTAAAACAACGTCGGACACCTCTGGCGAAGCACCGAATAATACCCGAAGATGCAGCCCGACCTACCCGACAGTCACCAAACCGCGTCTCTTCACAGGAGCGGGAAGCCATCCGGACTCAAGTCGATGGCATGCTCAACCACAACATTATACACCAATCGAAATGCCCCTGGGCTGCGCCGGTCGTACTCGTAAAAAATACAGACGGCGCATTAACGTTGGGCGTGAATTAACGGCATCTGAACAAAATCACCGAAAAGGACGTGTACCTCCTGCCACGAATCGACGACGCGCTCGACCACCTCGGCCACGCAAAGTGCTTCTCCTCAATGGATTTGAAGACAGGCTACTGGCAAATTGAAGTGAACGAGAAGGACCAAGAGAAGAGTGCATTTATAGCACAGGATGGCCTATACGAATTCAAGGTGATGAAATTTGAGCTGTGCACGGCGCCAGCAACGTTTCCAAGAGTTATCGCAATCTGCTAGCTGGCCGGAAGTGGCACACCTGCGTAGTATACCTCGACGATGTTGTGGTATTCGCCCCGACTTTCGACGAACACCTTGCAAGGTTGGAGTCTGTACTCGACGCCATTCCTACGTCCGCGTTAACGTTGAAGCCTGAAAAGTGTCATGTCGCATACGTGAAGTGTCTGTTTTTCACCTCCTTCTCATCCTGTCTTTTTTCAAATGGATGAAGTTGGTTATTCCTTTGATTTATCGAAAAAATTTGTAGCCTGCGGTACCGCATATCTTGTCACTATGAAACTTTTTTTTTGTTCTTGTCTTTCTCTTTTTCCTGTGGAGAGATTGTGAGGAGCACAACGTCATAAAAGTTTGTACGCATATGTATAGTGCCCTTCCTTTCCCTGTTCCCTCTCCCAAACTCGCCAACTTATGGTCTTAAAAAGGCTGCACTGTAGCACCCCTTCGGCACCTATATAAGCGCCCGTGCTTCTAGCTTGTATGTTACTAAGATTAAAACTGGTCCTCCTGTGGAAACGACACTAAACCACTTGTTTTGTTTTTAATCGTGAGTCAACCATTTTGTCAATTATTTCTTGACTCCTCGAGATGTTCTTCAACTACTTATATTGTCACGAAGACAAAGACGACGCAGTTTCTTGAAGGAAGAAAACAAGTTTATTGGAGTGAACTTGTGCTCCCCTAACAACTGAAGAATACACAGTCGGCGAGGCTGCGGTCAACAAAGTGACGTCGCAGCCAAGTCGGCGAGTCAAATGCCGCGGCGAGTGCTCCGCGGTAATTTATCTTTGGGTTTCTCGAACCGTCGATTTCATCCAAAACACTGTAGATAAAAGAAGAATATTCTAGGCTGTTGATGTTAGTTCGAAACCCTCTCCCTATCAAAAGAGATAACACGTGCGGCAAACAATCTTCCCCGCATCTTCCCCGCGGACATCGAGGCAGCTCAGCCGAGACTGGCCTAGGGGCACCCGGGCCGAATCGCTCATCAGTCGCAGCACCGGCATCGACAAGGGCAAGGCGGCAGCGCCCCAAGCATCGCGCACGGGACCCGACTTAGCGGCGGCCAAGAACGGAACACGGGCATGCAATTGGAAATTGGAATTGGCACACAGATAACACAGCGTGAGGAGGCGCTGCTCACCGGACAGGGGTCGGCATTTCGAAGCGAAGAAGACGAGGGGTGTGCGGAGGCTGAAGAAGGGCGCGGGAGAGAAAGAGGAAGATCACGAGGGCTGTGGAACGAGGTTCCAGGAGTGACCTTCCGGACAAGAACATTCGGGTAGCCTCCGTTACGAGCCGAGAACGTTCGGGGAACCTACGTTGCGAGCCGCATCTTCCCCGCGGACATCGAGGCAGCTCAGCCGAGACTGGCCTAGGAGCACCCGGGCCGAATCGCTTATCAGTCGCAGCACCGGCATCGACAAGGGCAAGGCGGCAGCGCCCCAAGCATCGCGCACGGGACCCGACTTAGCGGCGGCCAGCGCCAGCGTCAAAGAGACAGCGCCAGCAGCCATCACACCAATCAAGTGTACCACCACAGCTCCTTGCCACCAAGTACTGCCAGACGTGAGCGGGAACTCTTTTAAGTTCAGAATATTCAATTGAACCCGCATCACACACAGATAACCCACCCTGGCGCAGCCTTTCCGCAAATACAAAATATAAACAACCCAATGCATCGCTCCCGGGATTACCCCACCCTCCAAAAGTGCATCGACCCGATGCTAAAATAAGACAGTCCGATCAAACAAAAAAATATCAGTTCAGTAAGATTTCAGGGGAACCACGTGTACGACTTAGGGCCGCGTGCGACGTCGTGATGTTCCGGAACCACTGTCGGGGGTGACCTCGTCGGTAAGTTGGCCAACACGTCGTAGAATATGTGAGGGTCCGAAATAGCGCTGCAGAAGCTTCTCACCGTGTCCGCGTCGTCATATGGGAGTCCAAACCCACACACAATCCCCTAGGTGTCACTCGACGTCTCGGCGTCGGAGGTTGTAGCGCCCGGACTCCACCAGCTGCTGGTCCGTTGTACGAACTCCAGCGAGCTTGCAAGCCTCCTCCGCATGCTGAAGGCATCTTGGACGTCGGGTTGAGGTCGTCGTCTCCTACGTGCTGAAGCAGGGCCTCAAGCGTCGTAGTAGCAGTCTTCCGTAGACAAGCTCGAACGGTGTCATCTCCGTAGTCTCCTGGATAGCCGTGTTGTACGCAAACGTGACATACGGGAGCACTTCTGTCACGATTTAGACCCGCGTTTTTCAAGCCGCGCCCGCTGCCATTCGCCTTGAAGGACGGGGTCACCCAGGAGCTGCAACGGCTGCAGCGAGACGAGATCCTGGTGCCCGTCAAATGTTCGGAGTGGGATGCTCCCATCGTGCCAGTCCTGAAGCAAGACGGCAGTATAAGGATCTGCGGGGACTTCAAGGTCACCATCAACCACGTCGCTACGGTCGAGAAGTACCCGCTGCCACGCATTGAAGATCTCTGGTCGGCGCTGTCCGGGGGACAGAAGTTCACCAAGCTCGACTTCAGAGATGCATACCAGCAGCTGGTGCTCCAGGAGTCGTCCCGGAAGTATGTCACCATTTCGACAACGCTGAGACTCTTCCAGTACACGCGCCTACCGTTCGGCGTGGCCTCAGCTCCTGTCATTTTCCAGAGGGAGATGGACAACCTGTTCAGGGGCATGAGGCACGTGGCGGTGTACCTGGACGACATCCTGGTGACCGGTACCGACGACGAAGACCACCTGCAGAACCTACACAACGTCCTGGCACGACTGCAGGATGCCGGGCTGAAGCTCAAGCTGGAGAAGTGCGTCTTCTTGGACCCCAGCGTTGAGTACCTGGGCCACATCATTTCCCAGGCAGGCCTAGCCCCGGCACCCCGCAAGGTGGAGGCTGTGCTCAAGGCGCCCAAGCCCCAGAACAAGAAGGAGCTTCAGAGCTACCTGGGCCTGGTAAACGTCTACAGGAGCTTCCTGCCGAACCTGTCATCGCATCTACAGCAGCTGCATCTTCTACTTCGAGATGGACAGCAGTGGGCCTGGAAGAAGGAGCAGGACTTGGCCTTCCAGTGCAGCAAGGAGCTCATCACCAAGGCTCTGGTGCTGGTGCACTTCGATCCGGCCAAGCCTGTCGTCCTGACCGTAGATGCGTCACCGTACGGCGTGGGAGCCGTCCTGGCCCACCAGGAAAAGGATGGCCAGGAACGCCCTGTATCGTTTGCGTCCCTCACCAAGGCTCCCTCACCAAGGCTCCCTCACCAAGGCTCACCATTTCGACAACGCTGGGACTCTTCCAGTACACGCGCCTACCGTTCGGCGTGGCCTCAGCTCCTGTCATTTTCCAGAGGGAGATGGACAACCTGTTCAGGGGCATGAGGCACGTGGCGGTGTACTTGGACGACATCCTGGTGACCGGTACCGACGACGAAGACCACCTGCAGAACCTACACAACGTCCTGGCACGACTGCAGGATGCCGGGCTGAAGCTCAAGCTGGAGAAGTGCGTGTTCTTGGCCCCCAGCGTTGAGTACCTGGGCCACATCATTTCTCAGGCAGGCCTAGCCCCGGCACCCCGCAAGGTGGAGGCTGTGCTCAAGGCGCCCAAGCCCCAGAACAAGAAGGAGCTTCAGAGCTACCTGGGCCTGGTAAACGTCTACAGGAGCTTCCTGCCGAACCTGTCATCGCATCTACAGCCGCTGCATCTTCTACTTCGAGATGGACAGCAGTGGGCCTGGAAGGAGCAGGACTTGGCCTTCCAGTGCAGCAAGGAGCTCATCACCAAGGCTCCGGTGCTGGTGCACTTCGATCCGGCCAAGCCTGTCGTCCTGACCGTAGATGCGTCACCGTACGGCGTGGGAGCCGTCCTGGCCCACCAGGAAAAGGATGGCCAGGAACGCCCTGTATCGTTTGCGTCCCGTCGGCTTCTTGCGGCAGAGCAGTGGTACAGCCAGCTGGACAAGGAAGGCCTGGCCCTCATGTTCGGGGTCGAGCGCTTCCGGAAGTTTGAGGCGGTCACGGACCACAAGCCGCTGCTGGGACTGCTGGGGCCTGACAAGGCGGTTCCAGTGCAGGCATCGCCTCGAGGGGTGCGCTGGGCCTTGAGGCTCGCGGCCTACAGCTACCGGCTGGTCTACCGTCTGGGAAAGGACCTGGCACCTGCTGACGCCCTGAGCCGACTGCCCCTGCCGGAGGTGCCTGCTGCAGTTCCTGAACCTGCCGAAGTGTTCATGCTGGAGCACGCTTACCCGGAGGTGCTGTCCAGATCGGCAGTGTCGCGGGCAACCAGCCGGGACCCAGTCCTGTCGCAGGTGGTCAAGGCGGTGTCCCGAGGGGAGGAGTTGGCTGAGCGGACGTATAGCCACAAATCCGGCGAGCTGAGCCGGCAGCAGGGCTGCCTGCTGTGGGGCTCCAGGGTGGTGATTCCGCAGAGCCTGCGGTCCAGGGTCCTGCAGTTGCTGCACGCGGGTCATCCAGGCGTGGATAAGACCAAGATGGTGGCCCGGTCCAACGTTTGGTGGCCTGGCCTGGACCAGGACATTGCTCACATGGTGCAGAGCTGCCAAGTCTGCCAGGAGAACCAGCGAGCCTCGCGCCATGTGGAGATCACCCCCTGGGCGTTTCCGGAGAGACCCTGGTCCCGCCTGCACGTCGACTTCGGAGGCCCTTTCAAGGGCCACTACTTCCTGGTGGTGGTGGACGCCTTTTCCAAGTGGGCGGAGGTGCTGCCGGTCACCACTCCCTCGGCAGGAGCAACCATTGCGGCGCTGCGGAAAGTCTTTGCAGCCCAGGGGTTGCCCGCGTGGGTTCCAATCCCATCGTCGTCGCCAGTGTCACGATTTAGACCCGCGTTCGTGAACTTGGGAGGGTAGGGATACCCTCCAGCCGAGAGACGCCATGCAGCGTGCTGGTGGTGACGGTAACTGACCCCCGAGCAGCCGTGCTCGGCGGTGTTTATTGCCCGGCCACCCACAATGTTGCCCACCGAGCCTAGTGGGGCCACTGAACTTAGCGGCCAACGAATATCAGGGATGGGGGGCGCCACACACTTGTCAGAACTTCGTCCCAAGTCTTATGTGCAACGTCGAATCGACAGCATATCCGCCATTTTCTTGTTCAGACGTTCTGGCCGTCTGTTCGTTTGGGGGTGGTGCGCCGTCGTTCTTCGGTTATCCGTGTTGCTGTAGCGTAATATTCGTTGCATCAGCTCCGCAGTAAAGGGTGTCCCGCCGTCCGTGATTAGGGCTTCATGAACTCCATGTCGCAGCAAAACGTCGTTTATGAAGAACTTCGCGACTTATTGTGCAGTCCTCCTCGGAAGAGCGGCAGTCTATGCGTAGCGCGTCGTTGTTCGGCTATCCGTGTTGCTGTAGCGTAATGTCCCTTGCAGCAGCTCCGCAGTAAAGGACATCCCGCGGTCCGTTATTAGGACTTCATGGGCTCGATGTCGCAGCACAACTTGGTTTATGAAGAACTTCGCGACTTCTTGGGCAGTCCTCCTAGGAAGAGCGGCGGTCATTGCGTAGCGCGTCATGTAGTCTGACGATACGACCATCCATTTGTTCTGGGATCGTGACATAGGAAACAGACCCAAAAGATCCATTCCAATCTCTTGGAAGGACCTCGATGGGACGGCGATGGGCTGCAGAAGTCCGGCGGTACTCGTCGGCGGCGTTATTCGTCGGTGGCAGTCACGGCAGATCCGGACGTAGCGGGTAAAGTCGGATGTCAGTCGGGGCCAATAGTACTTCACCTTGATTTTTCCAATACTGCGAGCTGTACAGAGATGTCCGGAAGACGGGTCGTCGTGGCACGCTTCCAAAATTTTGTGCCGGAGGTCTGCGGAGATGACAAGTAGCTAATTGGTTATCGTTCCGGGGCTGAAATTCTTCTTTACGAGGGCGGAGTTTTGAGACTGAATCCTGGTAAGTTGTGTTTGAAGGTCCTAGGCACGGCGATACTGCGTCCTTCTAGGTAGTCGATCATGACGCCTAACTCGGGGTCGACGCGCTGCTGGGCGGCTAGGTAGCTCTCCGACACGACTCCGAAGAACACGCTGTCTGCATCAGAGCATTGTGGTGTTGGGTCGAAGGGTTCGCGGGACAGACAGTCGGCGTCGGAGTGTTTCCGGCCGGATTTATAGACGATTGTAATCCAATTTTTGTAGGCGCAAGCCCCATCACCAGAGACAGCCAGAGTGGTCTCAGAAGGGGGAAACTGCG
Organism: Haemaphysalis longicornis; assembly: GCF_048455015.1. Lineage (NCBI taxonomy): Eukaryota > Metazoa > Arthropoda > Arachnida > Ixodida > Ixodidae > Haemaphysalis > Haemaphysalis longicornis. The sequence goes on from NW_027526295.1 coordinate 3,567,353, forward strand.
CTAAGGAAGACGCTACACAGAGAGGGGTACACAAAGAGATGCGCAGACCTGCAACAAAAGTTTATTCCACGCAGAAACACACATAAATACACATGCGGGCCTATCATTGTGCACGCGCGAAAACCAAAAAGAAGCGCAAAATATAACATATCAACAGCATGTGCTCAGGATTTTCACACACGCTCGTCGATAAACAACATCTCACTGTTGTACAGCACAATCGAGGTATCGATGACACAGTCATGTCCCTTTTTTTTATATGGTAAGCCTCGCGAACCTCTCTTGCTCGGCTATCCTTGCACCTACATAATATCTCAACTTGCTTAAAGAGTGGCTTACAGAGTGGCTTGCACGTGCACGCCGAGCAATGATTAGGGAGATGTCCACTTGCGTGATTCTTAATTGAAAGTTCGTGTTCGCGCAACTTCACGTTCACACACCTGCCATTCTGTCCGACCTAAACTTTGCCGCAGGAAAGGGGAATCTGATAGACTACTGGAACGCAGCAATCAACGTAGGAATTGTTGTGCTTCTTTCCGCACCCTTGCTGCCTATTGTTACCCCTTTCAATGCGCGAACACATCCCCGCAAGCTTGACAGGCGAGCCACTACAGCGCATGGCGGTCTGTTACAACCTTGAGGGGTCTAATATTCAAGCATGGATGAAATTTTGAAATGTCCCATATGATAGCCAGACCCTCTTTCTCGGAGGCAAAGTAGTTTTTCTCCTCCTTCGACATACCACGGCTGGCAAAGGTCATAACCTTTCTTTTCGCAACCGCTTTGCTTTTGGATGAGAATGGCACCCAATCCTATATCAATGGCGCCCGTGTGCATTTCCGTTTCAGCGTCTTCGGCGAAATGAGCGAGCACGGGCGGGCTTTGCAGGCGTTGTTGCGGCTCGTAGAATGCTTCCTCTTGGTCACTTTCCCAGCTAAAATGGGTGCTATTTTTCGTCAAGCGCGTGAGCGGCTCTTCAATACGTGCGAAATGTGCGACGACTCGCCGGTAGTATGCGCACAGTCCGAGAAATCTTCGCACGCTCTTCTTGTCTTTCGGTATTGAGAATTTCGCTATGGCTGAATTTTTTTGCCTTGTCAGGCAGGACACCCGTTTCATCCAAGGCGTGTTGGCATGACTTGCAGAGAGCACTAGACAAGGACAGCACCTCTTGACCAACTTAGAGTGTGCCGAGCTGTACGGCAGGGGTGGCTTGTTAGCTCTAGGCTGGTACAACACACGTGATCATCTTCAAAACGCAGCCGCAATTATAAAAACATGATGCTGTCCTGCTCCGGCAATTCAAACGCCAAAGTAAGAGGCATAAAAAAGGCATTAAACGCAGCTAGGATACGCGACACAACTGGGTTAGTCAAAGATAAAAGACCGTTAATGCAATTCATGGCTGAAGGGTCGAGAAAAGAGGAAGAATAAAAAAAATTACAAA
>NW_027526295.1:5048133-5229000 GCF_048455015.1 Haemaphysalis longicornis
TACACAGGGTGTCGAACCGGAATTTTTTCGGGTTCGGTTCGGGTTCGGGTTCAAGCCTTTCGGGTTCGGTTCGGGTTCAGTTCCAAAGCACCATTCCGTTCCGGTTCGAACCGGTTCGAACCGGTTCAAACGGGTTCAAACGGGTTCGAAGAAAAAAGCAGGCGTGTTTTTTTCTGTTAATTTTTTTGTGCCCGTTTTTCGTTTCCTTATCAAGGCGGCATAAAACCAAGTCATAATGAATGTTTCTTTGCGCAAATATTTTGCCTTGACCAAACTAAAGCGACCCTGCAACACATTTCTCAACTTTTTTTCTAAATGCTTGCAGGAAGTAGTCAACCAACACATCCTGTACTTAGATTAAGGGTCCCAAAGGGCCTCAGCCAAAAATTACTGCTCTCTCCTCATCAGATAACTTAGAAATTTGCTTAAAATATTTTTCTCTCCTTCCCGGTCTTGGCGTTCTTCGACCGCTGAATGACATCATTAGAGCGGTGTAGCGGCTATTTGCCGGGTTTCCTTAAGTTGCAGAATAGAACGCATTTCATAGCCACTTAAAAAATTCAGAGCCCTTCCACCCCGTGAAGAGGGATGGCCAGCAAAGCTGCGGTGCCGAGCCTCAACGTGAGGTTTGACTGGGTCGTAGTCCAAGGGGTGCACGAAGCAAAACACGTTTGTTGGTAATTTGTGATTGAGCATTGTTCCTGGTTATTAACTGAAAGTCCAGTCCTGTCCAGTCACTGTTCCTCGCGCATGTTCAGCACGGCTCTTCAGGAGCCACGTGAAACGGCTATCAAGCGGCTCCGACGCAGCGTCAGTCTTGGCTACTGCGCAATCCGCCTCTTTCACAACCCCACTGCGCATGCGCAATCCCCTAGCGGCCAAGTCCCTAAGCAGTCCAGTAGGGGCAGCAGACGACATTCCCCACAGCTACCGCACAAGCGGGAAGGGGTCGTGGTTGTATTTACATCGTTTGATTTTTTGTGTGTGCTCGTTATGCGCGGAACAATGTCCACAACTTGTGCTGCGTTCCGCTGTAACTCGGAGTGCCGAAAAGGGAACGGTGTCGGCTTCTATCGCTTCCCGTCGGCCGCACGCGATCGGCTACGGCGGCTTGCGTCGCTCGCGTCGGCTCGGGTGATGAGAAGTTTAGGCTTAGCATCCTGGCGGATATTTGATCGCTGCTATCTGTGCAGCTGCGAATGACAATCCGCAACACAACTTTTCACTACACTATCACCCCCTTTCTCGCATGTGGAACTGTATTTAAGTTATGGCTGCCGTTTGAGCGATCGGTGACCAAGACATCTGCGTAGCCTGTTTCGATGCTTCCGCGCAGGTATCGCCATCTCTCGGCCGCTCGGCGCACCGCGCGCCGCGGCGACCGGTCAGCGTAGGTTCCATCGCGGCAGATATATCTGATCGCCGCTTTTAAAATAAGCCCTGACAACAATCCCTAGCACAATTTTTCACCACACTAACACCTACTTTCTCGCATGTGGAACTTTTTAGCGATCAGATTGATTCAGAAGAGCAGCGACAAGCGCGGTTGCTACCGTGGTCTGCGCCGGTTCGAGCCGCTGAGTGTGCCGAGCTGGCAGGCGCGGCCGGCGTGTGCGCGGACTGTTTCCGAAGGCAGAAAACGCTTCACGATTGCTTGCTTTATCCATTTCTTGCGAACAAACGCGCAGAATCTACAAATTCAGCTCAGCGATCATCGTAGTTGACCATGGAGCAAAAACAATGGGCGGAGCGACGCCGACGACGCATCTCATGCGCGCATCGGGCCGTCTCAAATTCACGCGTACGACTAGTCGTGGCGACAGTCGTAACGATCAGTCGCATGCGAATCGCGTGTACCAATCGTACATGTGTCCAGCGCTTAAAGGCATTTTGCGAACTACCGGCCTTTGTTGAGCTGGCGATCGCACTTCATGCCAGATGACTCCAAGTACTGCTCGCTCTGCTACTCGGACGGCACACGGATCTGTCCGAGATTTCTCTGCCAGCCCTCATTCAGTGATAAGAAGCCGCCTGGTATTAGGTGATGACCAGGGGCTGTCATCTTAAGGCGTTATAACACCAACACAGAAGAAAAACTTCGGCTGCTCCTCGCCGTAATGTGGGATTGCCGTGCATACAACGAGAATGCAGCCGGAGGAAACGCGGGCTAACCCTACGGCTTCAACTTCCGCTAGGCACGCGAGGTGGCAGCACACCGCAATGAAAGAGGCGGATTGAGGCGCACACCTGGGCACGCGCCGGCGCCAGTGCGTCTGCCGCGACTATGACGCAACACAATCCAACACAATCCACTTCGATCCAATCCAATTCAAATCCAATCCAAGCCAAGCCAAGCCAATCGAATCGAATCAAATCCAATGCCCCTCACGCTTGCGCAGAACGGCCCTTCACGGCACACGCGAAACTGCTCAACCTCGGCCAGTGTAGCTTACGCAACAAAACACACAGGAATCGTGGGTAGAAATTTATTATAGCGCGGGAATGGTAATCACGGCGCATGCTATATGAAGGCCCTAGGACCTTTTTATTTTGTATGATTTTTTTTTTCATGCCCCGGGGGTCTGGCGCGCAGTTTTATGATTCCGGGGATTTGAGTGGGCTCCGCAACGTGGCGCTACGCTCGCTAGCGATTCCTGTCTACATCGCTCTGGGACCGGAGGCGATCTGCTGGATCCTAGCCATTTACAGCTTTGCTGTAAAAAGAAAGCCACAAAAGCGAAGCAGAAACGGAAGCTGCATCCGCAGCGACTAGGAAATCACGCACTGTTTCTCTGTGCGGGCAATTGCTATAGTTCTCGCAGTGCTTCTAGATGCGCAGAAGGGTGAAAGCGTTTATCGAAAGCGTTGATTTATTTATTTATTTATTTATTTATTTATTTATTTATTTATTTATTGTAGGGTTTAACGCGCCGACGCAACGCAGACGATGAGGTGGGCCGTAGTGGAGGGCTCCGGATTAATTTTGACCACCTGGGGATCTTTAACGTCCGCCGAAATCTAGTACACACGGACATTTTCGCTTTTTGCGTCCATCAGAAAAGCGGCCGCCGCGGCTGGGAATCTAACCCGCGTCTGTGTGCTCAGCAACGCAACGCTTTAGCCACTGAGCCACTGCGGCGAGTTTATCTAAAGTCTTCAATAGCTCCTTTAACTGTACAAGCTACTGCAAAACGTTTTCTATGGTAGTTTGACGAGTATGTGGCGCCCGCGCCCCCTCCCCAATTTTCGTTGGCCGCTAAGTTCGGTGGCCCTGCCAGGCTCGGCGTGAAAGCAACATTGTGCACGGATGGCGAATAAACACCGACGAGCAGAGCCGCTCGCGGTCAGTCACCGTGACCGCGAGCGGCTCTGCGGGTCGTCCCTCGGGTGTAGAGTACTACGACCTTCCCACGTTCCCGAATGCGGGCCAAATCATGACAGATAGGTCAACGATTACAACAATAACTGAAGCTAAACAAAACATTCGTTGGGTCACTTAAGGACACTGTTTGTATGAATGTGAAAGCATTGCTCTTTATGGCCGCAAGTTTACCTTTATTAATTTAAGTTCGTTCATTTTCATGATTTAATTTTATTTTATACTTGGCTTATACCACGGGAATTTCATACACCACAGTTGTTTTCTTGAGGAAACAAGAAATATGGCAGACAATTACGGTAGTCGCTAATGCGAAATTTGAGCGCAGCGCGAACTGCAGTCTTCTCGGCGACGGCTCATAGCTGCTGTGTCTTAGGAAGTGATCGCGTCCACAACAAACGCACGACGGCATGCGGTATACTCTGTCGTTATCTCGTAAGGCATTGCTGCCGTGGAGCATGTCTCGCGCGGTCTGGAAATTTCGCCCTCCCCTTCCACTTTCGCCATACTTTCGTCCTCCGCTTTCCTGCTCGCTCTATCTTCGGTGGCGTCTTCGTTCTCTCGGTTACAACGAGGCCGACGCTGAGAAACTACGCGAAACCACAGGAGCGGGCGCTTAAGGGCTGCGCTCTAACGCATAGCTCTTCATAGCCATCGCTGTACCGCCCTGTGATCCACTCTCTTCGCCGACCGGTGACTGGCCGCATATTGTCTCCAAATAATGCGTCCTCGCCACAGTCTTCTCGAAGGCGAACATGTACCCTCCTGGCCAGCGGGCAGCGCTCCGGTGGCTCCAACGCCTCCCCCATCAGTGCATCCTAACCAGAATCTTCTGGCAATGAACAGCCTCCCTGCAGGCAGCCTTTTGCCTCGACCTACTAAGCAGACGACCCGACAATCCACAATCGTTTTTGGTACCCTGGAGTGTCGCCGTGGTGGGAAATTTTGCGTCTCCCCCCCTCCCCCCTCCCCGGCAGCTCGTTACGGGCCGCCCCTCGTCCCCAAATCATGCATCCTCACCAGAATGTTCTGCCTGGCAGGCAGGCAGGCAGGCAGGCAGGCAGGCAGGCAGGCAGGCAGGCAGGCGGGCAAGCGGGCAGGTAGTTTACTGGCAAACGGGCGGTCTCTGGCGGGCAGGAGATGGTACGCGCCCGCCATCTTTTTTTGGATCGATCCAATATTACGCACGCACGCACGCACGCACCCCTATTTTAGCACAATGAGGCAAAAAATATGCATTGTAAATAAATCGGTTGGTCTGCTACGCTTTTCATCTACCCCAAGTTTCAACGGCGCTTTAGCTCTAACACGAAAGGATTAGCAGTGCTAGAAGTAGAAACAGTCCGGCGTCGGCGTTAATTTCTGACTGCCAAGCGTGGCAGGTGGAATTTAGAGCAATTTCTTTCTGCTTATCGTTTATCTGCTAACAGAGCTGTTGGAAAGAAAGAACGGCTATAAAGGCTCATTGGACGGCGTGTGTAGGACGGCATTGGATAGGGAACCACCGGAGATATGAACTTTCTAATGGCCCTTCAGCGACCGGAGACAGCGATTGGGCTCTAGGAGAAATAATAGCCAAGTGAAGCCACAAGCAGCAGTAATGATCACTTGTAGAGAGAGAGAGAGAAAATGAAGTTTAATTAAATTGAGGCAAAGGTTCAGAGAGGCGTCCTCATTCGAGGGAGCTGAATCGACAGCCGTTTCCATCAAGAGCAACTGATCTTGAAGGCCGGAGCTGGTCATGGCTGTCTCCCAAATCTCTATGGAAACGTGGAGGTTGGGTGGATCTACGGCACACTTGTCGCAGGCGCCTACTATGTGTATGAGGTTCCCAGGCTCTCCACACAAGCGACGATATTGAGAGAGCCGTGTCCCGTCAAAGAGGTGAAGTCTGGTGGTGTGTGGGAAGGGGTATGCCCGCAGGGCGCGGAGTAATCTTTCCTGGTTATACGGTAGCGATTTGTGCTGGGAGGAATACGTTCTACGGAAGAGGCTATAGTTCTGAGTAACTTCCTGGCCTGTAACTGCAGGATGCATGCACTCGGGCCCGGCTTCATCAGCTGGCTATGCGGGTCAAATCTCGAGCCACGAGGTTGGTGATCTTGTTTGCCGGATATGCCAGTATGCGCTGGTGCCCATACAATCGCGACTGTCTCGTTTCTGGTCTCCGATTGATAATTGGAAGTGCTGTAAGATGCAATCGATCGTTGGCAAAGTTGGGCCACGCCTGCTAAGACTATGTTATAAGAGTTTTGGCGCCGCTTCCTTAGCTTGAAGGGGGCTGTGTTCGGGGGTTGAGATGCTACACCTGTGGGAGGCTGCAGAATGGCAGCACAAAGAAAGAGAAGGTATCGAAGAATGCTATCGGACGACTCTTGCATCAAACCAGTTGATCGTTTCTCTCTTTTTTTCTTTCAGTTTAGTTTCTTTCCAACTGTCGCACCTCATATATATACACGTTTTGAAAACCCTTTGATGAATATAAAATATGCATTAGGCAATTAGTTATTAACTTTAGTGCGAGATGGTAATTTTAATATAGAAACAAATAACAGCGCAATACGGGCATAAAGAAAGAATTTTTATAGCGTTTAGGTGGTCGTCACATAACTTTGCGGCTACTTTGTGCTTGACAAAATTTCGTGATTGGTCGAAAAGGAGAATGCTGCAAAATTTCCAAATGCCAAAGACCCCAAAGATATCATGTGTGGTCCCACCGTCTAATCTACCTTAACTGACTCGCTAGTTCCTGGAATCCAAATTAATCAACACTCCAGTCCAACTAATCCACATTAGCTCATTCACTCACCTAACTAATCCACCCCAGTCTACCCGCTAACCCGCATTAATCGACTTAGATCCATCCGTCTTTAAAGTTTAAGGCTGAGCAGATTCAAGATAACATGAAAATGCTATGAAATATAGTTTAAAAGTGGAAATTAGAAGCCCCCATTTTTTATATCTCATGTTCTCTTAGAGCAGTAACCAAATGACACAACGGCACTGCATACAATCAGAAGTGAAGTTAATTTTGAGAACTACGAGTGTTTGTGTCTCAGTGCTGTTTGTATACAACTGCCCATTCAAACTAAAATAGATGGAATATATGGATTTATTGTTGATGGTGACCCTGAAGGCCTTCACTGGCGGACAGGGATGCATGCGTATTAACAACACATTAAAAACTTTACACGATTTTAAATACCATGCAGGTAGAAACCATGAAAAGTATTCCATGATATGTTGCCTCGGAATATGCGTTCTAACTTAAGTTATGCTATATGTAAAAGAGGATTGGGAGAGATGGGCAGTACCTAACGCAAACTGATAGTATATACGGACAACTTTACATTAAATTGAGGGCAATAGTAAGAAGAGAACATGATGGGCCTTGGGAACTGCAGACTATGCGAAATATTTCATGGTTCTGTCTGGCGGGTGGCAAAGGTAGGGACCGAAATGGAAAACTAGAAATCATATTTTTCAGGCCCCGGAACCGGTTCGGAACGGTTCCTTCGATTCGTTCCGGTTCGGGTTCAGTTCCAAAATGGCGGAAAGAATATTGTTCCGGTTCAGTTCCGGTTCCGGGCAAAAATTCGGGTTCGGTTCCGGTTTTCGGTTCGGTTCCGGTTCCGGTTCGACACCCTGTAATCCAAGCAGAACGTGGAACCTATCTAGTGGAACCTTTCGTAACTCTTGCCGGTTGATTTCTTAAAACGGCGCGAGTAGCTATAGTGGCGCGGGCGACAGCAGGCGACGGCGGAGTGAATTTTTTTTCTGCAGTTGATGAAGTATTGCATTTAGCAAAAATCAAGCATGTATGATTTTTCATAAAGGAACACTGCAAATATCACTTCTGTATTCATTTGTTGCTTATATTTGCGTAATGTCTTCTTCTTCTTCAACAATGTTGACAAGTATGAACATTGCACCGGACTTAGACGGGTAGATTTAGCTGTGACTATATAAGACTATTGCGCAGGCCTTGTTTTACTTTGGCCGGGTGGCTGAATCGAGTCCCAGACAGACAGACGGACAGACAGACAGACAGACAGAACAAAATTTCTGGGTTGAAGTATCCCAAGAAAGACTATCGTCTTAAAAAATTAAAACAAAAAGCTCGTTGCGTTCGCCGACAAGTAAGGAAACGAAACCAAGAATTGTGTTCGTGAAATATCAACAAAATTCGAGAAATTTCGCGAATAGTACGTCTGCTGTGTATGAATTCCTACGCCGCTTCTGTTCATCTTGAGACTTTTAACTGCAACCAGATTGGTGCTTTTCTGATTTTTTTTTCATGTTTCTGCTTGCTTTTTATGGTTGATTTATTTTGGAATCAATAAACATTTGAGTGCGGCTAATTGCATTTTTTCTTCAGTAGTTCATTTCTAGCTGTGTTGATATTTTTATATTTCTTATACAAATAACATACATATACACTATTATACAGCAAATGTGTTAACTTTGCTAATTATGCCCTTTTGTGCAAATGAACGGCGTTTAGCGTTTGGTGCGTTTTAATAATCGTTTGCGTTATTCGGGTTGCATTTCCGGGTTTTTATAATTTGTTTTATTACTCGCGTGATTGCTGTGAATAAGGTAGACTCTTCGATATAGCAAGTTCATTCTTATTCTTTTTTATTTGATGTCTTCTTAATTTCATTCGAAAAATGGTCTACACTTACGCTTTTACGACTAAACGCGTTAACTTCGATCTCCCATTTTGCGTTATTGTGAAAATGCCAGGCATGACACAGACTGTGTTCTACAGGGTATTGTCGACAAATGCCGACACATTAAAATTTATATTCCACATTTCTCGCTTATTCCCAGCCGCGCTTATTTTTTAAACTATCCATTTGAATCCCGCCGTGTTCAAGGGTTATATAGACGACCCTGTTTCGGTCTGAATTTCTTCGTTGATGCCGAAGACATGATTGCCGGCGTCTGTGTGTTTTTTTTCCGCGGGTGAAGTTGCCTTTATTTTTTATCATTTCTCGGGGCTTCCTATTTATTGGAAACCGCAGATCAAACCGTCTACGCACCGCCCGCTTCGCGCAGCCATGCTGGCCCTGCGCACGGCCGACGCAAGGTAGCAGACGCGGACCGGCGTAGCACGGAACGAGCACAAAATGCGGCGCAGATGGACGTGGCGCGCCACTGGTTCAAATTAACTGGCGCCGCCATACTAGTCGACTGGCACCAAAAACATGAGCACTTAAATGCCAGCTGCACTCACATTTCACATCGGCCAAATTTCCTGTGAACGTACAGTACAGTACAGTAGAGTACAGTTAGAAGCGTTTAAAATAGCCCCGCCGCTGGTGACGCCGCGTCTGCCGGCGGATCGCGCAAACAGCCACGAAGCAGAAGTGACACTGCGACCGGCAGTGCGCTTTTTCCTACGGCCAGCCAGGAGAACCGGTCCAGCTTCGCTGGGCGGCTTCTCCTCTGACGGCGGCGACGGCGAAGAGTTGCGCGCAGGTTCGCGCCGGTCGCACGCTGTGAGCGTCACTTCAACCTGGCCACAATGACCGCGCTCTCCTCAATTTCGCTTTCAAGCCGCTTTTTAATGGCCGTCTGCGCCGCGGATACGCGCGCTTCAGCTGTCATATTTTGTTTCTTGCAGTCATCATCATCATCTACGCCTATCTACGCCCACTGCAGGGTAACGGACTCTCGCATACATCGCCATTTATGCTGGTCCTGTGCTAACTGCGACCAATATCTAACTGCAGCCATTGCTAGCTGCCACCAATTGCGAGGCAAAGTATACCAAAATAACGTTTTAAAGAGGTTTAAAATTTGAGTGCAGTTCGCCTTTAAACAGGATCCCACGCACATTCCAATATCGTCATCTTGTTTAGACTGTGATAGTTAAATTTCGCTTTCTTGTTTTAGGCCATTGGGATATTGTTACATTTTCTTCATGCCTGACTGCCCTGATTTGGGGGGGGGGGGGGGTGAGCCCTTGAGTTTTTTTTTTTTTTTATTGAAACGGACGCACGTGAGTGGCGCGGCTTTTCCGTAGACGCTTTTCCTGAGGTTGCTATGCATACGTTGCGGGCAGCCGCGCAGAGAACGCTTGTGCAGTTACGCTGGAACGGTGACTTCGTGGTGTGCGCAAGAAGTGTTGCGTTGTGAGCCGGGCAAATACTTATTTAATTCTTGTCTTGAAACGAGGCTCCTTCGACTTTGAGCATGTTCATCCCTTCGTGATAAGCGGCAAGGACGGATACGCAGTGTGCGTAGCGCGAGGAAGTGCTTGTTGACATTTCGTTCGTACGTCCATGCACGGAAGACGGGTGCAAGTTTTTATTTCTTAACATGGGGCAGCTGGAACCGAATGGTAGCCGGCGAGGGTAGATGGTAGATTACGCAGTGCCCATCTCGTGGCGTAGACGATCGACGAATGGAAGATACGCGCCAACGATTTGCCCCCTGAAGGTGAACTGCTAGTTTGTCTCCTGTGTTGGCTATTTATCAATTCATCGTCTGGAAATATTGTTAGGTTGTCCGAGCAGGGGAAGTGATGGAGAATTTTGTTGACGACCACGAGCATTACGGGCGCCTTCTTTTCCCTTGCACTGAGGGAATTTGTATAGACATCGCGGCTTTCTGTCCGTTTCTGCAGTTAATGATTTTATGATGGAATCGCACGTGATTTGTTGTGCACGTATTTTGCTGAGTACTGCAAAGTGCAATCTCCCTTGTTTTCCTTTTTTTCTCTAATTACAACTACGCTGTATCAGCACGCCGGAGACTTTTTGAACCTGTGCGTTTTGTCATCGCTCGCTGCGGCTACTGCAAAATACAACGGAAACTGTTTGTTGATCAGCAATATCGGCTGTTTAGTCCAATGAAGTCACCGCTGGAAGGGACTCGTGCAAAAGAGGAAAATGGCGTTTCATTACAGATCTTGTTACCTGTCCTGTTCGGTCAGTTCGCTTGGCACAATGGGTTAAGCAGAACAGCAAGCACAGCTTTTGTGCACAGACCGCAAGAAATGCATCAACGGCGGTAAAAGAAGCGTTGATTTCATTTTTAGTGCAAACGGCAGGCAGCGGACGTAGATGGCGCGAAGAATACAGCAGCCACCTTTTAGGGTTGCTTCCGCCCGTAATGAACACCTTCCTCGCTGAGAATCTCCTTGTTATGACACTTGTTAAGTCATTTTTCCCAAAAGATCACCACGACCTTTTTTCTATGAGGCAAGCATGTGTCGGTTCATAAGTTCAGTGGGTACAAGAACGGACCAGCTGCGCTAGCGCGTGCTTTTTGCCCAGTTTTTAATTTACAAGTAGACAGCGCTAATGACAAATAAAAACGGCTAAAAATCTGGATTTAGAGAGCGTAATACTTTTTGTTAAGAGGCGGTCACCTTTGGCAAGTCGAAGTTCCCTGCGTCGCCGCAGTGTTCAGACGTGCAGAAAACGTGATTGTTTTGTAGAAGTTTCTTCCCCTTTCCCACATTTGCGTCAATAGAAGATACAGAGCTATCATCACAGCGAAATTCAGCGCGTTTGAATGTTTTGTTCGTCTGTCTAGCAGGCTTCTGCGGCGCACCTTGCCTGCCAGGGGACGACGAAGCGGCCGGTAGAGGCGCTGCGCCTTGTTTAGGTGTCGCACGCTCTTTGTCCTGTGATCGAAGTTCATCGAACACAGTCGGCCCCTGGCGGCGGTGGAGTGAGGAACAGCTCCCAGAGTGAATGCCGACGGCCGCTCGTTCACGTTGCGCCACGACAAAATAATAAAAACTGCTTGCCTGGCCTGGTTACCCCTATTTGGTGTCAGTAATAGAGGAACGTAGTTCTCGGAGCCCGTTGCACGACGACCACGGCGACAATGCTTCACAGTACGTACCGTGAAGCATTGTCGCCGGGATCATCTCTTGCCGCGCATAGAGTTAATACTACTCACTTTTGCCGCGTGAAACGTACGTATGAATAACTTTGTTTCGACGCTTAGGAGTTTTTTTGCCAATAAGAGTAGTCTTCTGCCCTCTTGGGAACGGCCCAGGGATTTTTTTTGAAGGTGGCAGGGTTACTATTAAAGGGCCAAATTTGCATGAAAACGGCCAAGAGAGAAGAGGAGGATACACATCCACTTGCCATAACATTGCAATATTTGCGTGTGTCCTTTGCCAACATGAAACAAGCAAAAGCGATTCTTCCGCACAGGAGCCGTCCACCGCACATAAATTGCGGCTTGTGGAATGTGCCTTAACTCTTTTTCGAGACCTTTTGACCTTAGCCTTAGCACGGAACTGCGGTGCAGTCATTCCATGACGTACGTGCGGCCAAATGTTTTTAGCGGAGCCATGTTTTTACGCCGCGCGGAAAAACGCCCGCAGCGGCTGTGCCCCTTCCGGCTTCAGGCGCTCATTTGCGCTCGCGAAGCAGGGCGGCCCGGGCGTCGGACAGCGTTACGTCAGGGTCGGCCTCGCGCCTTCAAGGTGAGTTCTCCGCGGCCTTGGCGCCGCGCACACGGGCCGCAGGTGCCGCGCACACCCCCGGGCTGTCGCTGCTGCCTGCACGAGACGGTCACTCGCCGTTTCCGTCGAACTCCGGCCGGGCGGGGCGCCTCGAAGGGGGGTCAGTTCCGAGGAAACGGAGTGCCGACGGAGGCTGCCAGTGGCCGCTGGTATCGGAGGAATGCTGGCTCACGCTCAAGGGTGGAACGACGACAGGAGACGGCGCCTCCGAGTACGATAAACTGAAGCGTTCCGAATTTCGCGGGCGGAGATGAAAGTCAGGCGAGAGTAAAAATACAGTTCCGCACGTGAGCTGAGAGAGCGCATTCACACTGACACTTTTCGCTGAGACACGGAAACTTTAGTGAAATTCCAACACCCAAAGTGAACTTCGGCAAAGAAAATAAGCGAGAATTCACCTTCCCGTAAATCAGCCCCGACCACTCAGCTTGGTACGACGGCGGTTCAAAAATGAACGGCAGCGGACGCGTGCTACGGGTATGGCGACCAGGTCCTTAGGCATACATTAAAGTCTGGCATAAAAAGAGTTTCGGATTCGGAGTTTCTATCGACCGCCAGAAGTGATTTGCTACTGATGAGAAAAAAAAAAAACTCTTCGATGGCGTTACACAAAAATATCGAACATGCCAAGCAAGCAACGCTATCGGGGTTAGCGATTTCATTGGTACAAATTGATTTATTTATTTATTTAATCTCGAAGAATATAGGAACTGCGCAAATTCTGTCGAAGGACGGATAGAATCCCACACCACAAGCGCTGTCTACTGATCGTTTCATTGCAAGTTTCGAAAATGAACCACTACATATAATAACACACCTAGCGCCTACAGAATAAAGAGGGGGGAAGGATTTCCTAACCTGCCAAAGCATTATGATGTTGCTGAAGTCATGGAAACATCCTCTTTTCCCTGACCTCTAAGGAGGCGATTTCTTTCTGCGTGATCGGCATTGCACCTCACGCAGATTTTCAAACTTGCCGCTGAAAGTTCTCTGTGACCGGCAGGCCCGGACTGTTTTCTCCGCGAGCTTTCACATCTCTCTCGAATTGGGCCTCGTTAGCGCGCGCAAGGACCTTCGCGAACTCGGCGTCTGTAGCCCGAGCTTTTCTGGGCTTCCTACTTGAGGCGCGAACGCCTGTAAACTGGCCAGGAGAAAAGCAGGTGAGGAGCACTGGCCGCAGACGCTGGGCAGAGTGTTCTCGAAGATCGAGCGGTGCCGACGAGCGCGACGGCGTCAAAGGCTGCGCGAAGGGAGCGCCGGGCACCCCGCGCCGCCGGAAGATTGTTTTGCTAACGCCAAGGGAGCAAGCTCAAACAGCTCCAGTTTTTAGAACATTTATTCAGATCATTCCAAGAGCAAGAATAGGCTGCGCACGAGACCCACAGGTATAGTCTGGAACAGTGCTCGACTCCGCTTTAACATACACCATCTGAATAAACGAGCTTTACAAACCTATGCTACGAATTAAATCTTGCACAGCTTCTGCACAAACCCACTCGTAATGCTGCTAGTAGGGCCAACACTTAAGAAATAATTCTCACTACTACTCCAAACTTAGTCTCCCCTCTTCGTTACCATAGTAAAATAAGCGGCCATTTATTACTCCACTTCATGTAAAGGATTAGGCAGCGTCAAATCAAGAATTAAAATATTTCGAGATTATCTCAGGGCGGACACTAAATTAAGCCCGACTTAATTATAGCGATTTGTGAAGGAATTGTTGGAAAACCTTCAGGAAGGCTCGTTCAATGAGAAGGGGTTCCCCTATAGAGATAAAACTTTATCATTGATCAATAAACACGTACCTAAGAAAGACAGCCGCTTAAACCAACACTTCCCATGGCTCTCCAAACCATACAGGCCGTTTACGCAAGAAAAAGGCGCGTGTGTTTTGTCAGGCGAAACGTGCGAATAATGCGGCCCGTTGGTTGGACTATCAGCGAGATGAGACAATATACACACGAGGGCTGTCGTCAGTGCAAAGCAAAATTGCTTTAACAACGCACTACCTACGCTTTTACAAGTAAACGCAGGAAAACTTGGAACGTGGTAGGCGGGCCCAAAACAAGCTTGATTCAGCTCGCCTCCACTGATGAACGCTGCAGTGTTCGTAACAGCACATTTTCTGCAGGTTTCAACGTTGATGCTCGCGCTTCTTTTGCTGCTGCATTAAGCGAATGTTTGCGCGTATGTAACCAACAGCTATCGGCTGGCTTGGCTTTCGCAAACTAATCACGAACCTGAAAATTTCTTCCACTGTCCCCGACCTAACTAATTCAAAAACACCAAAATGTACGGAACTGTGTTCGGTCATCATTCTGTGCGAACTTCGTGCGGAAGTGCCCTTAGAGCGAAGTGCCCTTCCTGATTTTCGGATCAAAGGGAAGCTGCTTCCGATGCACAAGTCAGGAGACCCACATTTTCCTGGGGACTGGTGATTTTTCCTCCGCATCACCTCTCGTCTCTTCTGCTGTGCCCCAACGGTTGGTCCCGGGGCCACTTCTCGTGCTAGATTGTACTAGTATGACCCCCCTACCTATGCCACTTACTCAGCTATACAGTCGAACCCGATTATAACGAACCCGGATAGAGAGAAGTATGCTATATATCGAACAAAAATAAATCAGTTACGAAAATACACGCGAAACACATTCCTTATAACGAAGTTCACGTCGGATATATCGAACTCGGCGAACCTAGGATTGCCGCCGAAACGCACGGTCCCACAGCGGTAATTGATATGTTGATTGGCCGTAGTTAAGGAGTTGAGCCTCACATGGAGCGACGTGACGCCACAAACTTTCCGTAACTGAAGGGGAGTGGAATGACGGGCTGGTTGAAAATGGTTCATCGCTGCAACTCCGCACAACAAAACCGGACCATAGAATTCCTTCGGGGATTTCCTGAGTGACGTCGACGACCAGGTTGCCGTCACCGACGCAGACGACGTCGCCGATGTCGTGGCAGCTGGCGCTGCTGGCCCACCCAAGAGGATGACGCAGGTGAAAGCCGCCCGCCGCTTAATGAAGCGCTTTAGGCAGTTGATATGCTCCACCATTATTACTTCAATATTGAAGGACAGGGACGCCGCCACAATGAAAGTGAAAACAAGAATCACCTCTTTTTGTGAAGTACGCAGTTGAGGCGGAAAGTAGCCTTATTGCTTGCAATAAATGGATTGTTTTGTGTATGGTAACGACATTGCGCGGATGTGGAAGGGGGGGGGGGGGGGGTGTCCAACGTACTGCGAACTCGTAACGAAGAACTCGTTATCGGCGGGTTTTGCTATATCGAACTACTGGATATGTTGAACTAATCGCGGCGCATATTGCAGTTCGCTATAACCGGGTTTGACTGTATTAAGCGCTTCGTAGGTGATTGCGTATTATAACACAAAACTAGCTGCTCCGGTGATTTACATGACCTCCAGAATGATCTTAACAACGTTTCTAATTAGTGCGAAAAAGGGCTTATGAAACTGAACATTACTAATCTAAAACCAGGCGAATATTTCGGCAGCATAACAACACGCATGTGTATCTTTTGAATAATATTACCGTCCCATTCGTTGATTCCTACGGACACCTTGGTCTTCGTATCACGAAAGATCACACTTGGAATGTGCAATCTTATTTCGTGCCGTAGGCTATAAATTAGCCCTTTATAAGTAGGATTATCTGTTTGCGGGTTTTATATTTTTTTAAATCGTGGTGTAAAAATCGAATGCTATTTCATAATCGGGGAGATCTGTTTTTTCGGGGAGATCTGTTTTTTGTTTTGTAAAATCATTCCGAAATTCATGTTTTTTCGTGTTGAACCTACAAATCTATAAAGTAATACGGTCAGTTTATTTTATCAGAAGGTATCCCGAGTTTGTTAACACTAACGCCATAAAATCGGTGTCTGTTTCAAGTTGGTTATCGGGGGGGCATCAGGCTCTTGTGGCAAACACTGTCCAAACTTTACCGTTTGGTTGAAAATGAATCAGTAATAATGACAGTAAAAAGAGCATTGATAGCATCCCAGAAATGAAATATTTTATTGACAAAAAGCTGTTCATTGGATTTAGCACATCCTTCTTTACATGAATCATCACCTGCACGCGCAACACGTGGGTCTCGGTTCGACACCTGTCCGATCGTTGAACGTATCCCAGCCGGGACAAAGTTCTGTCGACCTCACGGCTTCGATTAGCTACGCACAACAATGCCAGTGCACATTTGCCAGAGCCAGAGGTCGCGAGCGGTGGAGTCATGGCAATAGGCAATGAGTCCCACAGCTGTGTTCGTGGTGTTTGCTTCCAGCAAGAGCAGTTGTTTTGAGACCGGCAGACCGTCAGTGCAGACCGCTCGCCTAAAAGATCAGCTAACGTTTCCTTCGGTATATATTTCATCGCGCTCAGATCACGTTGACAAAGTTGGTGTTCCTTCTTGTCGGACAAACCACCGTAGCAATTTTTCCATCCGAAGAAGCGGATTTGGCTCGGTTGTTCATCTCGGTTGTTCGGTTGTTCAAGTGCAAACTAATCTCGGTTGTTCAAGTGCAAACTAATACTATGTACTCCCACTTACGTACTACTACTGTTGGTTGTCGCAGCTCTGTAACCCCCCCTATACTTCTTTCTGTAATGCCTCTTGGGTGAAAGTATTCTTGGCTGAAAGTGAGCAAATAAAATGTATTCACGATAGCACATGATGATGACCCGTTAGCACATGATGATGACCATGGACGTTGCCGGAGATTGTAGTGATCATGTTATGGTAGCGGTTGTAATCAAGGTATTGCTATAGAGAAATGAGAAAGTTCTAGATAGCTGAATGAGAACGTAAGTACTGCAATTACGTTGACCAGTTTAGGCGAAACCCCAATGCGGGGCGAGTTTCTGCTAAGGGAAAATGACACATGCGCCTGAAATGCAGCTGTAAGGCTACAAAGGAAAGCCATTCAGCTTTCTCAGAAAAATTGCAGTTGAGGAAAAATACGCCCTGGTTTACGATGCTCCACAAAGACGATCAAAACCCCCACCACGGATGCTCACGGTTTCGACTGTGAACCTGACGCGCAAGATCAGCGCCTCGATACGGGGTCATTGTGCGTATTTGTGAGACACTAAATTCCCAAACGCCTGCACAGACGACCGCGCATGCATATCCTATCGAAGCCCGTGATGGCGCAAAGGTGTTTCCTGCGCAAACAAAACAGAAAGAGTTTATTACCAAAGCACGTGGGGCAAAGAGCGATGGAAGCCTTATCGCGCCAGTCGATCCTCCACGTGCTACAGCTGTCCCGGGGCGTCGGCCGCGTGAGTCACACTAAAGGAAGCTGCGCAACTTCTAACGGGACACCATGGATTGACGTCGGCCGAAGAAAGCGGGCACTATACGCGAAAAAGAACGCAAAAATAATCTTGGCAGCTCAACAGGTAATTGAGATTCGACAAGTGTTCTCTCAAGGACTCCTGGAACGCGCGCTGCAAGCATCGAAGCTGCCTCGAAATGTGTTGGGCGCTAACTTTTGCTTAAATTATTGAACGTAACTAAACGAAAAGTCCGCGTAACTTGGCCCAGGCCGAAGGACATCGTGGTCGATGTCGAGGGACCCTCTGAAGTGATCTAAAATTTCTCCACTCGTGCCCATGGCCCTGGTGACGAGAATTTGATGGTCGTCGCTGTTTGAGCCGCGCAGCAGCTTGAGCCTACTGCAGCCGATGAGCTGAACAATACAAGCGTGAGGTGTTCACCGTTGCCGGTTCATACACTTGCGCAGAAATCCATACAGCGGCCTGAAAAATGAGGTCGCGTACGTGCTTAACGCGAACTTCAGTCGTGAACATGATAGCGGTTGTGGATCGACCTTTTAGCTTGTACTGGAGGGGAACAAACTACAAACCAGGTTTGACAAAGGGTTGTACAAACATAGGGGCAAAGAAAGTTTTTACGAAGGCAGTTGAATGGCTTGAAGTTCGGGGAGCATTTTCCGATTCGCAGTTTGCGAAAAGTGGTTATACCTTTTTCTCGGAGCACGAAACGACTGGGGATGGTCTTTTCACGCTTTCTATTGACACGGCAGACCTTTTCGGAGCGATCCCAAAAAACTGGAAGACTCTGCGCTGTGCAGGAATGCGTAGTTGAAAGGGGGGGGGGGGGGGGGGTCGTTCTCGAATTCCGAAGCATGCCTGCGAGTACCTCCATGGCTTTGTTGGACTGTTATTTGTCATCTAATTTGGTAAGGTCACGCACAGGGTGACTTAGATGTGCACACAGAGGCCACGTGCATTGTGCCTTGCATCCTGCCTGCCCCGAGTGACTTAATATTCTACATCATCAACATCCTACTCAGGTCCATTGCAGGACGAAGTCCTCTCCAATTGACCTCCAACCGCTCCTGTCCTGCTCGGCTCAAGTGCACACCTTACCCCCGAATTCCTCTATTTCATAATTTCATCGGGTTAATGACCTTCCCCTTCTTCTTGGCCCAGCTCTTGGTATCCACTCTGCACCAGGAATATGCCGACCTAACCTGCGTATTGTACTTGCAATCCACATTGCCAGCGGAGCCATTCCTGGGATGCGTTGGAGCATCAACAGTGCTGTCGGCTACCAGCAACGGTGGCTACAGCCCTGCAAGCGACTGGAGCCGGAATGGAATCGACTGCGCATGCTCCAGTACCACTGGCAGATAAAAGCAACGGCCCAGCCGGCGCTAGGTTCAGTTCGGCAGCGGTGCACCAGGAATGCGCCAACCTAACCTGCGCATTGTACTTGCACGTGAGCCTCATCTGTGAGTAGATTTTGGCTTATCCTGTTGCACTGCTGCCGAACACTACGGTTGTTTCGTTGGTTAATCTGTGTCAAAATGTCCAATGTTTCCAAGCAGATTGCTAAACAACTTTATGGTTTCAAGAGGGAATTGAGACTGGAAGTTCGCGGTCTAAGGATAGCCTTAAGTTTTCTTCAGACGTGACTCATAACGTGGCGCAAATCATGACGGATATGTAGAAAATGAAGCTGGAGATGAAAAAACTCGTGGAAAGAAACCAGGAACTTGAGACTGTAAACCACCTGCTCCAGCAACGCGCAGACGAACTGGAGGAGTACCAAAGAGTGAATAACCTCGAAATCAAGGGTCTTCCGAATGACTTCGACGAAATGACAGTGCTAAAGAAAATCTGAAACAAACAGGTTGAAACGCTTCACGAAACAGACACCGATGTGTGTCACACAGAGAAAACTCCAACACCCCCCGAAAAAAAACGTGATTGTTCGATTGACACGCCGCTCCAAGCGAAACGCTGTTTTCGCTAAAGCACGAAAAGCGCAGGTAACCGCGTAATCCCTTGGTTTCGACGGCCCAAGCAAAGCCATTTTCACCAATGAACACCTCGCTAGGTGCGGCGCTTGCTCAGAAGAAGGCGGCTGGATGGAAATTTGTTTGGACGTCAGACGGAAAGGTTCTTGCCCTTTGAGGTGCGCATTACGTCACTGAGTGATGTCAAGCGCATCCCTCCGGAAATAGAATGCGTGCAACCGTTCTTTCTGCCGACTGAAAAAATTGATTCCGTCACGTCGCATAAAGCGGCTCATCTTTTTCTTTTTGTCTACTTCACGTGGAATTGTTCCACGACTTGTACCTTGTTCTTCGGGTTCACTGCTACCTGTTGTCCGATTTCTGAAACTACTGCGTTAACCAGTTACAGTTTCATGTCTTTACGGCTTTGTACTGGTTATTAGGGTTCCGAAAGAAGGCGGACACGATGCACACTGTTAAGTTCCGAATTCCCGGTATTGCATTTCCCAATTGTAATTTACTGTCAGTTACAGTATTCAGGCCAAATGAAAGGTGCTTCTGACACCAGCTGATCTAAACAAAGTTGTTTCGTCAAGAAAGCAAATTCTATCTAGCATTCATTTAAATGGCGAATCCGCCCACCACAATGAGGAAAGCATAACGGCACTCCTAACTAGCTGCAATTTTTGCTTTAACGTACTTATGGTGACTGAAACTTGGTATGGCTGTGACGACGAAGTACTCAATGTACCCTGGCATGTGTCCTATTTTTTAAACCGTTTTGATAAAAGACACGGTGGAATTATGTTACTGGCAAACAAAACATTCCAATGTGAACTCGTTCATTCCTTTACTCGAATAACAACTGATTTCGAAGTCTTCACCGCAAAAAAGTGGCAAGGTGATTTTTTCTGTCTTGTACCGCCCGCCAGGGCGGAATGTGAATAGTTTTCTTTCTTTTCTTGATGCATATCTCACTTGGTGTAATGATAGTAATTGAAGTATGGTTTTGGGCGGCGACTTGAATATAGACCTTTTGAGCTGAACACACAACGAGCTGAGCTTTTGACTGTACTAGAAGTCAATGCCTTCACAGATGTCATCAAAGATCCTACTCGCGTACAACTGAACTCTTCAACTCTTATTGATTTATTTATTACTAATGAAAACAATATACCACCTTGCTCAAGCCTAATCCGTGCTCACAAAAGTGATCAGCTACGAATCTGTTTTGTTATGAGTGGCCCCACGATACAAACCCAACGATCAAAAATCGCAAGCAGTCAAATATCGCAACATAAACGACATCAAAACGGAGAAGTTCTCGAATGCATTGTCTAGTGCGAATTGGGATGCAGTTTCTCACTCTGAAGATTCTGACGATGCGTACGAACTGTTCATTGAGATTTTAAAGAGCTTATATGACAGCTGCTTTTCTTATTAAACACGACATAAACCTCTTAGGGTACGTAAACGCTGGGTTACTACTAACTAGTCATTGTTTAAAAGCGATAAAGGAGAAAAACGCTCTTTACCAGATTTTTTAATAACTAGAAATGCTGAAGATCTGCCAAATTTTAAGGAACACAGAAATAAAACGAACAGCCTATTGTGTAAACTTTGAAAGAACTACAGTAATCCCGCATTTTAACGAAATCGCTTTACTCAAAATATAGCCCTATTCGAAATTTCTTCTGGTCCTAACCCAAACCTATGCATTTTAGGCCGCATTACCAGAAGCTCACGAAGAGCTTGACTCGCTTGGATCGAAGTGGCGAGCAAAGGCATCGCCGAGCGGCGGCTACCCAGCCGCGAGTCAGGCTGCCAACATGGCGGGTCAACGCAAGCTGGTGTTTCCCCGGTGACCTTCTCGAGCCAGTCATGCTCGATTCGCTCCACCAGACTAGACAAACGGTCCAAATGCGTGGTGTGGTCATTGAATTTTGTTCCTAGGCATTGGAGAATGGCGTGGTCGCGATGGTGCACAAACACAGCAGTGTCGTTAACAACAAGGTGCCGAAAAACTCTTGTTTTCAAACTTTGCACACCTGGGGAACTAATTGCCCAGTAATCATACAAAGTCCGTAGTGCAAACCCGGTTAGTCTTATGATTGCGCTGTGTACCCACAATGAGCGGTTAATCGTTTTTAGAGCTCGACAAAAGCAACTTCAGACTCGAGCCACGGCATTTGCGTCGCTTTGCAGCGCGAAGCTCTTGTAGCGTTTCGTGACTGACACAGAGGTAGAATTTCTGGCTAATAGATAGAAGGGGACTTCGAGAGTTCGCGATGGCTGACGCTGCCGCTCCCGTGGTTGTCCCAGCGACGGATGCGGAGATAATTGACACTGTTGTTGGTGGCCCCGTCGAGGACGAAGAGCTTGCGGACAAAGTCCCAGGTGAAGTGCCAACTATAGTGCAGATGCGGGAGTACCGACGCGTGCTGCGAAATAAAGTTGGATGCGTGTGCGGCGACCACAGCTTCATGCAATGATCGGTCCAATTTCAGCAGGGGTTGCTCGCACCCCACAAGAACTTGAAAGAGCCAAAGCTCTCTGCCTTTTTTCCATCTCAATAAAGTTTTGTTTTAGTGAACACATTGTGTTTTGATTCCTCGAAGTTGTGGCGCCATTAAAGCTCAAATTGTTCACCCTTTCTCGAGTGGGCGCTTTTATCGAAATACCGCTTGAAACGAAAATTTTCGCCGTCCCGCTGACTTCGTTATAACGAGGGATGACTGTATATTTGAAAATTCGTGTAAGAGTGATGGAGTGCAAAGCTCTGAAATAATCTGGAAACGCCTAAAGTTTTTGGTCAACCGTCAACCCATCCCAAATTCGGGTCCATTACAAACAGTACAAAACTGTGGACGGCAAAGAACTTGCAAATGCATTTAATGATTATTTTGTGTCCATTACAAAAAGCGGCCATGACCCCACCTGTGCAAGCTGCCTTAATTTTAGGCCTAGATTACGACAAGGTGCATTTTTGTACCGACCCACGGCCGTAGAAATTCGAGAAACCATGCTCTTTTTTTTAAAAAATAGCAACAGCTGCGACATAGAACGGAGACAAATTAAACCAATTAAAAATACGATTGATAGTATTGTCGCGAAGAGGAGATCCCTTGATGTTTTCTGGTTGTTTTTTTAGTTCTGTGCGGCCGCCGGGGCTCTTCCTCCCAAGTGTTTGTGTGAAGGCGCTTCGGACACGGCTGGGCCCTGCCCCGTTTTTTCTAAGAAGAGCATGCGAAGTTGCGCGCTTACCGACCGAGAGAGAGAGAGAGAAACCGAGAGTCGCGGCTGTTGGGGGAAGCGAACCCTCGCCTCGGTTTCTGTTGCCGTGGCGTCTCCGACCCCCGTTGCGCGCCTACGCGGGCCGCTGTGTACTTCCGACGACCTTCCCTTTTCCCCTGTTTACTTTAGTGCGTTTTGTCTAACTACTTGCTCTACGCCCGTAATTCTCCAAGCGCGCGTTTTCGAGTCGGAACCTTGTGTCTGTGTTTTTGTTCCTTTTCACTTTGGCGGGGACATGTCTGATTGGAGCTGAGAAGCGTCTTCCTGATTGGCTGAGGGTGTGCCTTAGCCTTTTCCCACCCGGTCCGCACACGCTAGGATGCGCTTTTTCCCCCAATGCGTCCCCCCAAAGCAAATATAACGCGGCCCCTCTGGGGAGCGAGAGAGAGCAACACCAGGAGAGCCGCTTGCTGCCGATCGTCGGGGCCAGACACCGGGAGCCCTTCGCCCGCCAGCTATGTTTCGCTAAGTACTCTTAATCTATTGACTGTCTTTTTCATCTATGTAATAAGTGTAATTGTCTCAAGTTTGTAAGTGCTAATTTCATCAATGTTACCAGTAAAGTAAACAAGTTAACCTTAAAACTTCTTCGACGTCTCGACTTTTTCCTTCCGATCTTCATGCTACAGTAGCGGAAAGTAATGTAACCAGAATACTACGTTACAGTATATTGATCTTATTGAGTATATAATAACTCAAACGTTCTTACAAGGGAAGCTCCCAAAAAGACTCCAGTTAGCAAAACTACCCGTAATTTTTAAGGGTGGCGACCGTAACATGTCAAACTGTACGCCTTAATATTGCCGATATTTTGGAAACTTATTGAAAAATTTATACACAACGAATGCTAGCTTTAATGACCATAAATACGGTTATGACACCTTGCCAGCTCGGGTTCACGAAAAACCGTTCCACTGAAAGCGCATTACTGCTTCAAAAAGAAATAATTTTGAACTTTTTCGAGCACGACTCTTTTTCGAGCACGAGTAGACTACTTGAAAGCCTTCGGTGGAATAAATCAGAAAATCCTCGCCAAAAAATTACAACACTATGGTTTGCGTGGATTACTGTAAGCAGCAAGTAATAATAGATAATTCCAAATCGAAGCTTTTCTCATCATGTGGTCGTATACCACAAGGAATTATCCTTGGACCACTGTTATTTAACATATAGACGAGAGTTGTCGATTTGTCATGTGCGCTGATGATATCACGTCGTAGTATTTTTCTGAGAACAGAATACCGAGACTTGAAACAAAGGAAAATTGTGTATAAACACTCTTGAATTGATGGAGTTTAGCCAAATCTGTCAGCATAAATGTATCTTAAGCCAACGCAGTCCTGTTTCATCCCAGAAATAGAAATGTTGTCTTATCCTTGTCTCTAACCATCGGTACAAGCAACCTCGAACGCGTTTCAAAGTTAGAAGATCGAGGTGTAATTTTTAATGAATTCATGTCATGGAACTCGCGTGTTAAAAGCGTGTGCCACAACCTTGCCCCTACTGTTCGCGCATTGTAACGCTTGCGTGGTCTCCTACCGCAAAAGGTAAAAATTTTGATTTAGAACTCACTTTTTGCGTCCACATTAAACTACTGTTTCCTTAGGTTTTCTTATGAAGCTCAGAAGAAGGTATGCGCAACGCGCCTGATTTTGAGCGCCGCTTTTGGGCTGTCGTGCGGCCTGTGATCGATCAGGACTGGTCGTTATATGTCCTCCTCTGCTCTTTGGTTCCACCTAACTTGGAAGAGTGTTTTTTTTTATAAAATAAAGGAGTTGTGTGAGGAAGATAGCCCCGGGCTCTTTCGAGCTCTTGTCGAGCGATGGTACTGCGATGTGTGTTGTAATTTAGTTGTACATTTTGGAATAAGGCGTAAATATCGTCGAGTACACCGTCATCAGCTATGTGCCTTCTATCAGCGAGCCATCTTCAACATCAATCGTGCCTTCGACCGATCGTCCCGTTAGAGGGTCAGACATATTTTAACCCGTTGTGTGAACCTCTTCACCCCGAAGAACAAAAGCTCTCGTCCAAAAGTTGCATCATCCTATCTACGACCACTGCAGGGCCTCTCCCACGGATCTCAAATTATCCCCGTACTGTGCTAACGGCGACCAATTTAGTTGATCTCATCTGCCCATCTAACTTTCTGCCGCCCCCTGCAACGCTTGCCTACTCTAGGGGATCCACTCAGTTACCCTTAATGACCAACAGTTATCTTTCCTTCGCCTGTCAATCCCTGCGCACGTCCATTTCTTCTTCTGAATTTCTACGAATATGTCCTTTGTTCTCTGACCCACTAAGCCTTCTTCTTGCCCCTGAACGTTACAATGATCGTTTTCCGATCCTTTTTCTTAACATGTTTTAGTTGGCGCCTTCAAGAAAGTGCTCAAACTACATCCAAAAGTGCATTTAATGTCCCCGGAACACAGACATATCCCCGGCTTGACGTGTTTTGTCGCACAACAAGTCAACTGTAGCGTAGGTCACTCCGTGAAACGTGGGCAGCAACGTAGTCCAATTTAAAATAAAGACTAAAGTATCACCAAGAAAAACCCTTAAAATTATTGTTTTCAGTACAAAAATGAGGAAAGACAAGCACAAGAAAGACAAGCCACTAGTGCACATACTAGTTATAAGTAATCAGGAAGACGCCCGCACTGCAGACATGATCGGTGCGCGCTAATCTCCAATGGGTTTATGAGTAAACGGCGTTCAGTCGTGAGACCTCCCTCATTTTTCGTCTCTACGTTGACGGCAGATACAAATCCGGCCCAACGTCAGCAGTCTCCAGCAGAGTGTAACGCCGAACACGGCCGGTGACAACAGTGGACGCGGCCGTGATGGCCGCGCTGATCGGAGCATAGTTAACAGGCCGCGCACTTTGAGCAGGGCATTTTGCGTGAGCACCGCGCTGGCTTTCATGCCTACCTTCGGTTTACAAGGCCTGCACCTTGCCAAGCGAAAAGCAGTATGAACACTGCAAATACCGCGGTCTGCGTGTAAGCCCGTGCTTGCGAATGCGCAAAACACACAGAAGTGCTGCGACTTGTGAACAAGCGAGAAATAGTCAGCACTTCAGGCTTTCCCGTACGCCTAAGAAAACTAATGAGACTCGCGGTATGCACCTTCCCGCCCGCGCAGCAAAACGGCAGTGTACGTCAAATCGCGCTTTCTCTGCACCGTCTCTTCTTGCTTTTGCTACGCACACACACAGAATGAAAAGTAAGAAATGCCGAGAAGTGACAGGAAAGGAGGTCGGTCCGCCGAGCGGACTTTCCACCGGAACGCTATTGCGACACATCCGGCAAAAGGAGCTGCACTTTCTCTCCGCGGTTATTGCCGCATACCGCCACCAAGGATGCCGCCATTGATCTCGGCCTCTTTCCAGGATCTGAAGGGAGAGCCTCGCGCTACCGTTCTCCCGGCGTTGACCTCGGCCCTTCGAACGGCCGAGAAGGCGTGCACACTTTCCTCACGTCCGCAGGTGCTCTTACCGTCGAAATCTGTTTTGAGTCGCTTCAGTTCCTCTTAAAGTTCACGCCTCAGTTAATGTATTGATAAAAAGTAACAAAACGCGCTTCGTATGCAGAAGCACGGCAGGAAATATGAAAACAAAACTGAAAGGAACGCCGACTATCCTAGCTTTTTTGCATGGCACCAGACTACGTTTGCATGTCAATTATAATAAGGTATCATTGGATATCAATTGCCAATACATTATACATACGCGTGCACGCAGGCATAACTGCTCGCGACAGAAGTATGAAGACGGTGTCAACAAGTATAGAGACGCATAGCGCCCTCGGTACACCAGAAGGTGTGTGCTGTATTAGGTCATCCCCGAAGTGCAAGGGACGACATGCTTTGCAAGAGCGTTTGAGCAGACGTTGTAGCAGTTTGGTTAGAAGTTCTACTAGCACAAATTATGCGTGCAAACTTTCGGTGTAAATGAAGTTTTCAATACAGTGCAACGCGTTGCTATGCCCGTACTTACTGAAATGCCAGCAAATGTTACGTCAGTTCATGATGACGGCACAAAGAAACACTCTCTGCGAATTGCGCCCTTTAACCACGTAAATAAATCTTCTGATAGCCCCAAAATTGTGTCAGAATGTTTCAAAATACCTGAGTGGGCATTCGCAATTTCTGGAAGAGATTAGCCGAACACCTATCAGGCGAGGGTGACCGCACTGCCCGGACTCGTTCAAGCTCAACAAAACTGCGGGCCTTTCAAAAAGGAACGCTACCAAGAAGAGCTTCATACAAAGGTCTTATGTATACAAGACGCGTTTTTTTCTATCCCTCTGCAACTAATGCGCCTTCAAAGTGACAATCTCGGCCCGAGAGGGATCATTTAAACAGTTGCCTCTTTAAAAACGTGTTTGCTTGATTAAAAATAGCCTTGTCCAGATAAAGCTGCCACCAATTTTACCGCAAACTCCAAGCAAAGTCAGGGAGATATTGAAGAAAACAGCGGCGACGCCCCAGAAACATTTCGGCAGTTTCTCCGTGAAGTCAGTTTGCGTGATTAGCGGCCGCCAAGCCAGCCCCAAGGAACATGACTAGCCTTGTGTTCCGTTTGGTCGCATTACTTGAACGCCAACGTGCAGTTAATACACGGATAACTATGCTTTAGTGCGAGCCCAAATTACGCCCTTTTTGGCCAGATTGCGTCACTTTAGCGTAATATTTGTACGTTTTTCAGTATTTCTTGCGTTTTTACATTAAAGAAACGCATTTTATGACTTTAATGGAGTTGAGTAAGTTGCCAAAGCTAGTTTTTTCATACTGAACCAAGTTCTTCACAGGTATTTTAATGCTCCTTCTGGTGCCAACAAAAAATTTTTCCGCAAGCAGTAATTGCGCCGTTGTAGGCTCCGTACGTCATCTTACAGTGCACCGGTTTCCTTGCATTGGGTGATGGATGTTCCCTGCGGAAAAGTTCTGGTTCTGTTCTGCTAGCAAATGTGTACATTTAGTCATGTACGCCAGCCCGCAATGTTTTTCCTAGAGTTCGCATGTCGAGGTATATTTTATATCCCCACAGGGTACCACCGTCTCATTGCATTCCTTGCACTCTTTCTTCAGTCCTCCATCTCAATGCGTTCTCGGTATGTTTCCATATTGAGCTACACTGCAGGGGCCCCCTGAAAAGCCGCTCGTTGTTGGTGCCCAACCGCAAACAAACAAATAGAGCGGAATGCCTCAGAGCCAGCCTTCTAGTTATGCTTGATGGAAGGGGGCGTGCCACTGTACTGAACTCAGACTGATTTTACACGAAATCCTTTCTTCTGTGTAGGAAATATCGCAATTGCGTCGCAAAAAACTTCGCAACCTCGTTAATAAATATAGGAAAAGTGATTGCACTTCGCCAAAAAGTCCAATACATCATGTAATTGCGTTAAAATGGATTTCATTCATTCCCAATACACGTTGCGTTCGAAACGTCATTTGCGTACAGGTAAGCCATTGGTCGTAACGAAAAAAGAAACTGCAACAGTAACCCACCAAGTAACCATCAGCGATTCAATGCGCCGCAGCGATTCGCATTGAATATCCATCCTCTACTAATCAAGTCTGAACAGAAAGGAAAGCGTCGATTTTGCAATGCGCACAAGCTTTTCTTTTGTCTGCATTCTAAGCAGTACGCAATCCGTATTGAAGGTGCAGGCTTATTAAGTCAAATGGGCACGCTACTTTACTTTCTAGAGACTAGACAAATTTTCTGAACATTCAATATAGCGAGCTGTCAATGCGGTGACCCGGAAATGTGCCGTTTGTTTTACTGTTTTTGTGTCCGGGTGTTTTAAAGACATCACGACGTCTTCCACCGAAAAGAGGCACACATGATGACAAACTTCGACGAGATGTTGCTGAACCGAAGCAATCGCTGTTAGAAACGCGGTTCCGTGCCTTCGGCTGTTGCAGATTTACTGCAGCGCAGCTCACGAGGCCGCACAAAACGCTGAGCCTTCCTTTTCAGGTCACTGCGTCAACGCCGGCTGCCTTCTGCGGCGTGCCACCTTGCGAAATCCTCGGGTGAATGCATTCCGCTGCGTGCACGGTATCATATAAACGTGCTGCCGAGCTGCCACCACCGCTGTAAAATATCGCTCCTGCCCTGGTGTATCACACCGAAACTCATTTGAATTCGGGTAGAGATAAATGGCGGTTTCTTCCGAATGAGTGCTGGTTTCGTAACGTCGCGTTTCGATGCGCAACTTATTTGTCTCAACGTTTCACTACGTTGGTGTGACGTTGGATGTGGGCAGCTGCTCATAGTTGTCCTAATTCAAGCGCAAGCCCAATTCATGCCCTTTATGTTAATTCAATTCAAGCCCTTCATGTTAAGGAGTGTTGGGCTTGAAACTATAATGTGTAACCAAGCGAGTGGCCGTTGTAGCGAGGCTTCAGAGGGGCATTTGGTCGAGGAACGATTAACTGTACGAGAAATAAGGGCCCCAGGTTAAACAACTGGCCTGACAAAGAGGCTTGTTAACTCCCCAGTGAGAGCTCCTTAGTGAAATCCCTATTTACACTCATACGTCCAACCGTGCTTGAGATTGCAAATCAGCGAACATGCGTGAAGCTTGTGAAGGCGAAACTGGAGCGAAGCCCGGGTAACGTGCGAGATCGAAATAAACTTTTCCAGCGTCAGCTGTAGTCATCCAATGCCCGGTTCTCGGATTACGCATGCTCTGCTGGGAGCCCGCTCAGTGTTTACCGGGTTCGCCCAGACTGCATCGTTCGTTTTATCTGGATGGCGACATCTGAGAGCATCTAAATATGACACGCGCGACAGGCAAGACTGTTGGTTTAAGCGCACGCCCTGACCATGTCGTGTCGCATTCGTGTATCGCGTGCCAGTGCTGTTGCATGCAGACGCGCGGTAACGACACATTCCCCGCACAGCGGCCACGGCCCGGTCCCGGACGAACGTCTCTGTTGCGGCGGCACCATCTTGCCGTTGACCAAGAGGCCCGTGTGGTAGCAACAGCCCGTGCAAGACATTACTTTTGGGTGCCCTTCAGGGTCGACTCACCGATTGGCTCCTGACAGTGGGTCCGAGAAGGCAGCAGCAGCAGAGGCAGCGAGGCGGCGAGTATCCAAAGCGCAATGCCGGCCGTCCGTCCTGCCATTCTGACGTCCCGAGCTCGGCAGCACACGGCACCGACACACGCGCGCGCACCCACCGGACAGGTCGCACTCGTTCGACGACGTACACTCGCCGCACCAGCGGGGCTTCTCCTCCCTAGCCGCCGCCGCTGATGGAACAGGTCCGCACGCCCTCCCCCCTTCCGACACGTCACGGCGCCTTCCTCGCGGGCGCCTCGCGCACGCGACGACAGGTGGCCGCAGGTGACGGCGAGTGCTAGGGTGCCTGGATGTTCTTCCTCGCCGCCCCTCCGAGGTGCGGCCGAGGAGGAACATTCAGGCACCCTAGCGAGTGCGGCAGCCTCTCCGTAAGCCACACTACCCGTCCACTTCAGCCGCTGTTACCAACAGTGGTAGAAGTCCCCAAACCTAGCGAATTGCACTAATCGCGCTCGCACCGCGGCAGTCGCGCCAAGGTATACATAGTTTTCACGGACGTCACAACCGGGGCGTATGGGATAGGTGGCCGCCATGACGGTGAACTGAACCGCTGCCGCCACTGCCGCCACTGCCTTGGCGCTGGCCTTCAGTGTGTGTGTGTGTGTGTGTGCCGGTACCGATATTTTCTCGCTTCGAAAGGTAATAACGGAACGGCGTCGCAATGCCGATGTGCGCAATGATCGGCTGCAGTGCGAGAAGCAAGTCCGCCGCGCAGAAGACGAACATGGAGCCAGGAATCGGGCTCTACTGCTTGCCGAAAGTGATAACTCGACAATGCGGGCGCACGAAAGCGTTGTCGGAGGAGCGTCGGCGTCTCTGGCTCGCTCGCATCAACCGTAAAGACATGAAAAACCTCGATTACGTCAGTGTCTGCGGTCGCCATTTCATTTCAGGTAAGCTTCACAAGATTAAGCGAACTCTAAAAAAAAATTAGGCAGCGCTTACGCAGCCGTCGGTGTGTTACGGCCATTCAACCCGAACATCGGGCCACTTTCGAGCCCGTTCGATCCTGTACTATCGTACTTAGTTTAACCAACTCGAAGCGCACTGTTTTGTAGTCTGTAGATAATGCCATACTAAACCGCAGTTGAAAAATGTGACCAGGGGCTACATACGAATCGCGAGTGCCTTCTGCAACTTCGCGCTGTTCATGCGGTAAAGCTGCAATTTTAAACGCAGCGGCGCGCCAGGTTACCCGAAAGACTGCAGCTCGCTTGCGGCAGATGCGCTAATGCTTCATAATTTGCAGGGAAGCCAGCGAGCCTAATGGACGACACCAACCCCGACTGGGTGCCGAGTCAGCACTTGGGGTACACAAACGGTGCCGGACCGGGTATGAAGACTACGGGTCGGTACGAGCGTGCCAAGGATCGGCGGGCTAACAAAGCAGTGGCGCAGCAGTGTGTGGGCACCCAGCCGGCAGAGGACGACCCCCCTTCGCCAGAAATGTCTGAAGTGAATGAGAATGCCGAGCAGGAGATGTGTGCTGAAGGTTCCAGCGAGACCGACTTAGTTAAAGGTATGTTTTCTCACTAACAGTCTCGTTATCTCTTGTAAAAGCAGCTGCACTTTCTTTTAACTCTTTCGCTACCGCGCCTATCAAAATCGATCAATTTGATCGATACTTTTGGGAGCGCCTTTTCATAGCGTTCCAGGCGTTTCTCGAACAAGTAAAGCTGTTCGGAGTTAGATCAGAAAATGGCCTTTCAAAATCAGTTTTGTTTTCATTTTTGCAACGGAAACGTGATTTTTGACACGCTTTTGAATCACCTGGTTGTGGAAAAGGGGCGTGGTCATCGCGCCTCAAGGCTACCAACGAAGAATGCATGCAACTCGTAATTACTCTGCACCAGCGCTTGTTTTTTGCTATCAGGGCGTGAATGGGGAACTAGCAAACGATTTTCAATCGTCAGGTTCACGCTCTGACAGTAATAATCCCAGAAATCGGCTGAAAATGTCAAGCAGTGCCTGGTTGCAAAGCTACTTTATGATTTTAGGCAGTTTTATTGCCTTTGCGCAAGTTGTCCTAAGTACTCTGGTAGTTCTACTTACCCCAGGACCATTCCCAAACAGTTTACAACAGTTTTGGTTTCGTTTCTGCATCGCGAAATTCGTATTTAGCGCAACTACGCAGTTACCCAACTTCAAGGCTAACTGCCATGGCGCCTGAAGCGTCCGCGACTGATCCTCGAACAAAGCACGCCGCTCCTCATTTCCCCCCACCCTAACCCGATTTCTGCGATAAGAACTTCAGATGCAAGTCAAAAGGTCACACCCAGTCGCCAGATATCTGTTCCGCCGAGGACAGCGCTTCAAACCGGCCTTACACTGCCAGCTGTTCGCCTTCCAGTTTAGTTTTCATGCGAGGGTATATCCGGGTGTCTAATGTTGCTGCTTAGTTGAACTGTCTATTCGGACGGAGTCTCTGATAAGTTTTTGTACTGTTTCATTTGAAAAATGTTAGGTGGCGCTGCAATAGAGGAGGCTCGTTGTGCTGATCTTTTTTAGCGCGCGACTGC
The DNA here is from genome assembly GCF_048455015.1 of Haemaphysalis longicornis. Taxonomy (NCBI): domain Eukaryota; kingdom Metazoa; phylum Arthropoda; class Arachnida; order Ixodida; family Ixodidae; genus Haemaphysalis; species Haemaphysalis longicornis. Next base: position 5,080,205 of record NW_027526295.1, read on the forward strand.
TACTCGGCCAAAGATCGCAGGGGACGATTCTAGCTCATCGTACCTCATTTTTGCGAGCAAGGCTACAATTGCGAGTAAGAAGATGATAATAAAGCTCACCTTTATGTTTTGAGAGATAACTGACCGTGAACGACAACAAACATCAGCCACGGCGTTCCGTTTTCAACTTCATGCATGTTTTTTTCTGCATCGCGTGCTTGTCCCAAATATTGTGCTCGCTGTAAATGCAAAGTCAGCCATTGACAAGATGTTTTTACGTTATGTGGGGGCAAATTGGTGCCTCTGATAACGTCAAACCGCCAGATTTATTCCAAGGAACCACCCAAAATTGCACAGTTTGAATTAGAGGTTGGGCTTCACCGCATGACACGAGCACCGTGCGTGCTAACATTTTTTTTTATATCTGAAAAACTGTTCCGCGCAAGTCGACATTATTTTTAGGGTGTGTTTTTGAAATGTTTCCCTACAAAATGTATATTCTAATTTTTTTCTACTACCGGTGGTTTGATATACACAACTCCTTTTTTATCATTTTTTTCGACAACTTGACAAAATTTTGATTTTGATATTTTTTTTCACAACTATGATATATGAAAACCTTTAAAAAACTGGTGTTATTGGAAAGGCCGTTAAATAATCTGCATTTTGTGCTCCTGCAATTAGTGCCTAAATAATTTTTTAGCAGAAAAAAAAATGTTTTCTTGGACCCCCCAAAATTGGTCAATTTTCTGCGGTAGCGAAAGAGTTAAGCTGTATGTTCATGTCCCTAACTGTTGTTTGGTTATTACAGAAGCTGCTGTGCAAACTGTTGTCACCATGGAGTACATCAGCACTTTAGAAGAGGACAGGACCAGACTTGCATCGGAGCTGCGGGAAGCTGAGGAAGCGAAAAAGAAACTTGAAGTGACAGCGGATTCACTGCGAGACGACCCTGCCAAAGTTGCATTCTACACAGGACTGTCCAGTTTTGCTAGGCTGTTTGCAGTTTTTCAAATGGTTGAGTGTGTGGTTAAACATACGCAGCAAAACGGCCTCGGCAAATTTCAAGAGTTTGTGGTGTTCCTCATGAAATTGAGGTGCAATTTCCCATTGCAAGACCTAGGCTACAGGTTCGGCGTGTCTGATTCAACTGTCAGCAGAATTTTCGAAAAGTGGCTGAATGCTGCCTTCTGGAGGCTAAAACCTCTGATTTCCTGGCCATCTAGGAATGCAATTCAGAAGACCATGCCGCAAGCATTTCTAGACTCGTTTGGTTCTAAGGTTGCTGTAATTATTGACTGTTTTGAGGTAAAAATTGAGCGGCCCTCTTCCATGGAGCCACGTAGTGAGACCTGGTCGCAATATAAGAGCAGTAACACGGCCAAGTACTTAATTGGAATCAGCCCTCAGGGTGTCATAACGTTTATTTCTGAGGGGTGGGGGGGAAGATGCAGTGACAAACACATCACAGAGAACTGCGGTGTACTAGACATGTTGACGCAGGGCGATCTTGTGTTGGCAGACCGGGGGTTTGACATTGCGGACACTCTTGGCCTCTACTGTGTACAGCTGCATGTACCTGCCTTCACGAAAGGAAGGAATCAACTTACGGCCTTGGAGGTGCACAACACCAGAAAGCTAGCTAGTGTCCGCATCCATGTGGAACGAGTGATTGGTCTTGTGAGGAACAAGTATGTTATTATGAAGGCTGTACAACCGATCGATTTTGTTGCATGTCGGCAGGACGACCCAGTGCCACCCCTAGACAAAATAGTGACAGTTTGTTGTTCTCTTTGTAACATCTGTCCATCTGTGGTTCCGCCAAACCAGAAAGAGCCTGTGCAAACACTTCCCTGTCCTACTGATCTTGTTAACACCCGTCCATCTGTGGTTCCACAGAACCAGAAAGAACCTGTGTGAACACTTTCCTGTCCTAAATAATGGTTGATCAGCCTGGTTGATTACGAGTGTTGTACTCAGCCGATTTCTCATCTCATTGATCACATGGCAGTAGTTCATTGTAGAGTACACTTTTTCTGAAACCAGCTTGTTTTTTAGGTTAAGGAAAATCAGGCTTTTTTTTCTGCTTCAGATAACCTTCATGGTCCTTGTAAAGTACTGAAAGTAAGCTGGTGGGTCTACAATTAAAGTGATCTACGTCTTCATTCTTTGTATCAATTTCATGTGATTATTTTTCTAGCTTATTAGTACATTATGGTCTTAAGACGTGTATAGAGTACTGAGAGTTTCCCAGGTATGATGTCCCCTCCATCTTTAATCAGTTCGACTGTTATGCTGTCTTCGCCATCCCTTTTTCTGTGATGCATGTCTAGTACGGCCTTTCTGCCTTCATTGACAGCGGCACATGGAACTCCAATGCTGTTTGCCGTTGATTTCACTCAAGGTTGAATGACTTGTCTATGAACTGTACAATTCAGAGTGGAAGTCCTCTGCTGCATTCCCTGTATCATCAGAATTGCTAAAAAAATTGCCTTGTCTTTTATTTTATTGCGTGGATTTTGGTCTTACCTATACAATTTCTTTTTAGCCTTTTTAACGGCGGAGCTGCTGTTACTGGCCGCAAGTTTACCATTGGAGGCAAAAATACCAAGAAAATCCAAGCACTTGTGAGCACGTGCCTCATAGCAACCGCCAAGTTCCCGGCTCACGCAGTGGCTTTAGCAACAAAAAAAGAAAAAAAAAGAGAAAGCCCTCCAGTACCGTCATAAGGAGCTACTACGCGTGTAATGCTTGCATGAGAAACACGACATCGGTGAATATGATGATTACTACTTGCAGAGTGCAAAGCGATGACGGAAGTGGCTTTAGCATAAAAAAAGCCCTGCAGTGCCATCATCAAGAGCTACCGCACATGTAATGCTTGCATGAGGAACACACCAATATTGATTAATATGATGATGACTACTAACTGACTACAGTTAAAAACTGCAACGAAACGTAAAACAATTTCAAACCCGTACAAATGCATGCCGACATTTGTCGCAAAGATGACGACCTCTTCGATGCATATGACGATTACTAGCTAGCACTGCAACTATGCACATAAGCAATAATACTGAAACTTAACTGTCCGGCAATGCTCACCTACAACAGCTTCTCCATTCAAGCCTTGCTCTAGAGTGAAAGCTTCCCTGAATTATTTTCCTGCTGCCTCAATCACTGACATTGTTACTGCATTTGTCCTCAGCTTTCTGCTTGGATAGCTCGCCAAATTCTATTTTATCTGTGAAGGTGTTTATGTTAAAAGTCACAAATGATTGGCACAGTGATTGAAATGTAGTTGCCTTTTATTGGTTTTGATAAGGCCCTTCAGCCGTAATTAGCTGGAATTTTGGCTGCAGCGAATCACTGTTGACTGCTGTCCAAGCTGGAGCAGTCATCACAAAACCACTGCTTTTGTTTGGGTGCCCGCTTAATCCCAATGCAGCTGTAATGGAACCAGCCGTATTTGCAGCTTTTGCCGTCACATGCGAGCATTCGTCCTTGTTCGGGCCCCTGACAATAGCAGAATGTGCCTGCACTAGCTGATGATACCAGGCTCCTCTTGGTGAAATATCCCGATAGGAGCTCAGGCAAGATTACTCTCACAAAAAAATTGGATGCTGCCGCATTAATGGTGTCAAAAAAAGCCTTGTCCTGCAGTACCCTCTCAATGTGCAGCGACAGTGGGGTCCACACCACAAAATCACAGTAGGGAAAATCGCACACTGCCAACTGTGTTTGAATTTGATAATAGTAAGCGTGGCCATGCTTCAACTGCAGCTTCCCATTGACTGCTTCAAGGCAGAAATCTGCATTATTTACAGCTGCTTGCTCTGCTGTGGTATGAGCAGCTGTATGGGGACACTTCACTTCGATGAGTCCCTTTCCACAACATGAGCATGTTGCTGTGCCATCAGGGCTGGCTGCTAGGTGCGGGTATTTCGTGCTCAAAAAAACCCCCGTCTTGTTGTGACCAAAGTTGGTGTGGCATGTTTTCATTACAGCTACGTATTCTGCAATGGCATCTTCTTCGTGGTCGATGCCCCACTGTGTGGCTGCCGTTGAGAACCGGTTCTGTTCTGGATAACAAATCTTCTTCACAAGGCTGATTGAGGGCTGAGTTGTAGTCGTGCTACAAACACTCTTCATGATCGAAGCTGTGACCCGTCCAGCACGATACTTGAACCATGCCGGGCACTTGGCCTGCTGTCGGGTCAGCCCTTCAGCATGACGCACCATTTCGTCGGTGATGGCTAGTTGGGGAATCGTGCCTTGAGCACGAGAGACGAGTTGTGGCAGGTTCTCGGACTGAGCTTCGTGGCACAGCAACTGTCGAAGGTTGGGAGGCTCACTGCTTCTGGGTGGCACAAATCTGTCACTGTATTCTGGTAGCACCATAAATATTGCTGGTGGGAGTCCTCCATCGTCGATACTCGAATAGAACGTGCCAAGTTCTTCTGCTGTAGGGGGTGGCAAAGCTGGTGCTCCTGTGCGGGCTTGTTCGTCAAACGGCATTTCAGGAAGGGCATCCATGCGACTTTTCTTTTTCTTCGAAGACGCAAAGTCTATGTCCCTGAGTCTCTTGTACTCGGTACCAGAGCGATGTGCAGGAAGCCAAACATTTGTCTTCTGCGTACATGTCTGCGACTCTCTGATACGCACTGCTGTCTCCATTGCAAAAAGTGTTGCACCGACGTGGGAGCAGGCTTCACCTGCACCGGCCATGCAGGTACAGTGCGCTGAACATATGCTTCCATCACTGTCAGCCAGAATCCAAGCTTTCAGTGGAGCTTCTCGCAGCCGCTGGGAGTGGCCAACCTGAAAAATGCACATATTCATGCTTAGGAATAATGAAATGCAACCATACAGTTGCGGTGTTTCTTAAAATGTTTACACAGCCAACATATCCACGTTGGTTTATTTAATTTTAGCCCATTGTCTGAGCAGTGAAACAATTTTCCCTTCAAGGTGTCTAGCTTTTTTTTTTTTTTATTCTGTCTCCTGACCCTAGTGACTGTGATTTTCGCTATGAAAATAGCAGCGAAATTATAACGCACTCGGCTCTATTATCAATGCCTACATTTTACCAGAGACGCAAAATGCCTGGTTTAGGTAAATGAGCAAAGGAAGGATATTTTGCATCGTGAACAATGCTCGGCAGAGTCGAGCATTTGCAGCAGTGAGCAGCGCACCGCGCCGTTATGCACAGTGAACGGATGGGTTCACACAAGTGGGTACCGTGTTAAACCTGTTATACCCGGCGGCGCGGAGTGAAATAATTTTAAAATTTAACCTTACCTCGCTCAACACGATGACGCGCTTGGAGGGAAGCCGCATTGCCGTCATGCCGCTCACTCGGCCACTCGTGAAATAATTGTGAGCTTCCAGAGCCTTGTAGGCTTTCATTTCGGCAAGCGACACGTAGTTTGTCGATAGCACCAAATAGTTCACAATGTCCGCATGCGTCGTAACCGGCAGAAGCTCGACGTCCGCCGCCGTGTCAGTCCCGGCGCACAACGTGTACGGGTCAACCCCGTCGCACATGGTGACTTTTTCTTCATAGCGAGCACGCGTCGGACCCACCAGCCCAGCAAAATATGACGGGCAGAACTCCTTCCGCCTGGCCGTTGCCATGATTCAACGCACGGTAGTTCGTAAATGACGAAATCAACACAGGCAGACAGCAGAGACGGCGCTACGACATTCGCACCGCTATGGTGCGCCGCCTTGCAGTACTCCAATATGGCGACGGCTGCTTGCAGACGACGGTGTGACGTCACGTGAAAACTATGTATTGTCATTTGTTGACGCCTCCGAGGTAATATCGGGGACAGCTCCCTAGTCAAAGAATGCTTCACGTTTAAAAACAATCAATTCCACGTAGACATTTTTTTCTACCAACGAAAGATGTTGGGATGCCCTTTCAGTAAAACGGAACTGGCAGGGATTTCATTATTACTTTAATCTTTCTTTCTCTTACATTTTCTTCAACTTTCAGAAGATCTCTATTAAATTTCTTTAATTTGTTCTTACCAAAGTTCAGTTTATAAGGGTCCTAATGTAGTTCTCTCATTTATGTTAATGTACTCCACCACACTCGCTAACGCAACTATGTACTCAACTGCGCGTTCACAAACTATCCATAACGAGAGCTAGTAGTAGTGAACAAACGAGATCCCCAGAAAAACATAACTGAAGTAAATAACCTTAACTGAAGCAGGAAACTAAATTGAATTAGTTGTTATTCAATTAATTATTTATTATTTCATTGTTTTTAATATCTTCAGTGCCAGAGGGCGTTACGGTAGGGAGTTGTATGGAGTGAGGCCGAAAGGTCTGGAGCTAGGAGGGGACAAGCTCAAATGGGGGAAAGCAGTAGCAGTCCCAGAGATTGGTTTTGGAGGGGGCTAATTTTGGGGGGAAGGGAAGGTGGGGGGCGAATAACGAACCGCTCCCCGCCTTGCACCAGTTTTGTGGAGGAGGTGATAACCATGGAGGCATGCGTGCATATGCGGAGTAACCCGCCTCCGCACGATCACTTAGCGGCATAGTGGTTTTGGCCCCCTTAGGCGGTACTACGACTTGCTCGAAAGTAAAAACCTGAGGACCTCTTTAGTGGGAAGGGCCCATTCGCCCCCCGCCCTGGGACCGCCACTGGGGGAAAGCAGAGGGAAAGGCCCCCAAAAATACCGCAGTGGGCACGGATGAGATACCGATGGCGTTGATCAACCAGTTCGGACCAAAGAGCAAGGGAAGGCGGAAGGCAATACCTGACACCTGGAATGTTAGCAGGATGAGCTTAAAGAAACAGAACCGATTTTTGTCGAGTATATATATATTCTCGATCCCAAATGAAAGGGCAACACTTAAAGCACCTTGACGAGAAACGGTTTTGCTGATAACGCCCTAGAACTTTTTATATCGAAATTTTTAGATCTACGAGCCGTATGTGTCCCTCCCAAAAGTGATGCTGGCAACCATGACATAGAGTACTTCGGGAACATACTTTTGTCTGTATGCGAAATAAAAAACGATATTTAAAAACTCGTTCCCAGATAAAAAAGTTTCCATCGCAGGCTTTCCTGTTGCTTTATGTGTTTTTTTAATGCAACAGTCTATTTTGCATGAATGCGCCATCTGTTGGGATAGACGATAGGTAGAATCTGGCTTCACGTTGTGGAGGTTGGAAGTTCGATTCTCCCCGCGCACTACGTTTTTTTAAGCTGCCGTTGGCGTATTTGGAAACTGAAATAAAATATTTGGCCGAACAAACGAGCAGAATCGTCAAAGCTCCTTCGCTGGGTCTGTTTACTGAACGCTGCCGTTGATTCTAGGCATGGAAGCTCAGTTAGCCACACTGAGAGGCATGCTGAGAGGCACCCAGCGACGGCGGGTGGCGTGTCCTTAAAAATTTCAGAATAATGTTCAGAAATACATATACAATCTAACCTTGTACAAATACTTGTGTTAAAAGGTTCTCAATACGTAAATAAACGTTTTAACAGTTACAGTAGCTGCTAGGTTTGCAGGTCACGTGACAGGGACACATATTGTAGGGTCAAGTTTCGACACTACGAACCGCCATCCTTCCGATTTCAGGAAGTTTGCTGCCAAATTAAAATTGTTTCCGCCAATTTGTTTAGAAATTGCTTGTGTTTATTGGGCTATATAAAACGCTGGCTTTCATATGATTTAAAAAACATATACGCGACAAAAATCGGTTGTCTGTGCCTTTAATCTATCAGAGAAAAGGAGACTAGACTAAGCCGAGCTCGTATAGGCCAGTCACTGTAACCTCCGTGCTGTATAGGCTGGAATGCAGGCAGTGAAATGTGAACTAGAGCAGTGGGTAGAAGAGAATAGAGTGCTAGGGGAACTTCAAAATGGGTTTCGAAAGGACAGAATACTAGATGACAACCTATTGTAGTAAGCCGATGCATACCGATTGGCGTATTCATGGGAGTTTGCGGCCATTACTACACCAGGGTGGCCAATCCTACTCTGGGTAAGAGTGCGTCAATGGTCGCCGGGGTCAGGCCTCACCCCGAGCCCCATTCTGCAATTCCGTCAATATGCGGATTATTTTTTTAATCCGGTGGGAATTGTCTAGCACCGGGATTCAAGCCACGGTCCTTCTGCACGCGAGGCGTATGCTCTACCTTTACGCCACCGCTGCACCAACAATGGACCATATTCACAGGATCAATCACGTTATAGGGAAGTGCACTGAGTATACTGAACCCCTATATATAGCCTTCATAGATTACGAGAAAGCATTTGACTCGGTCGAAACCACAGCAGTCATTCAGGCATTACGGAACCAGGAGGTAGATGAGCATTATGTAAGAATACTAGAAGATATCCACCGTGGGTCCACAGCTACCATCATCCTCCATAAGGAGAGCAGTACAATACCTATAAGGAAGGGCGCCAGACAAAGAGACACAATCTCTCCAATGTTATTGACAGCATGTGTACAAGAAGTATTCAGAACGTTGGATTTGGAACAGGTGGGAGTAAGGGTTAATGGAGAATACCTCAGTAACCTCAGATTTGCTGATGACGCTGCGTTGCTAAGTAACTCGGGGGAAGAATTGCAAAGCATGCTTTCCGCACTGCACAAACAGAGTAGAATCGTGGGCCTGAAAATTAACATGCAGAAAACGAATGTAATGATCAGCACAGCGGTTTCAGATAGGTGGCGAGGCCGTGGAAGTGGTAAGCGAATATATCTACTTAGGCCAAGTTGTGACCCCGGATCCCAACCACGAGGCAGAGATAATTGGAAGGATAAAGATGGGTTGGAGTGCATACGGCAGACATTCTCAGATAAGGAATGGCAGCCTACCATTGTCCCTGAAGAAGAAAGTGTTTGATAGCTGCATCTTACCGGTACTCACCTACCGGGCAGATAATCCGCCTCTTTCATTGCGGTGTGCTGCCACCTAGCGTGCCTAGCGGAAGTTGAAGCCGTAGGGTTTGCCGGCGTTTCCTCCGGCTGCGTTCTCGTTGTATGCACGGCAATCCCACATTACGGCGAGGAGCAGCCGAAGTTTTTCTTCTGTGTTGGTGTTTTAACGCCTTAAGACGACAGCCCCTGGTCATCACATAATACCAGGCGGCTTCTTATCACTGAATGAGGGCTGGCAGAGAAATCTCGGACAGATCCGTGTGCCGTCCGAGTGGCAGCTCGAGCAGTACTTGGAGTCGTCTGGCATGAAGTGCGATCGCCAGTTCAACAAAGGCCGGCAGTTCGCATGCCTTTAAGCGCTGGACACATGTACGATTGGTACACGCGATTCGCATGCGACTGATCGTTACGACTGTCGCCACTAGTCGTACGCGTGAATTTGAGACGGCCCGATGCGCGCATGAGATGCGTCGTCGGCGTCGCTCCGCCCACAGTTTTTGCACCATGGTCAACCACGACGATCGCTGAGCTGAATTTGTAGATTCTGCGCGTTTGTTCGCAAGAAATGGATAAAGCAAGCAATCGTGAAGCGTTTTCTGCCTTCGGAAACAGTCCGCGCACACGCCGGCCGCGCCTGCCAGCTCGGCACACTCAGCGGCTCGAACCGGCGCAGACCACGGTAGCTAACCGCGCTTGTCGCTGCTCTTCTGAATCAATCTGATCGCTAAAAAGTTCCACATGCGAGAAAGTAGGTGTTAGTGTGGTGAAAAATTGTGCTAGGGATTTTTGTCAGGGCTTATTTTAAAAGCGGCGATCAGATATATCTGCCGCGATGCAAGCCTACGCTGACCGCTCGCCGCGGCGCGCGGTGCGCCGAGCAGCCGAGAGATGGCGATACCTGCGCGGAAGCATCGAAACAGGCTACGCAGATGTCTTGGTCACCGATCGCTCAAACGGCAGTTATAACTTAGAGTTCCACATGCGAGAAAGGGTATGATAGTGTAGTGAAAAGTTGTGTTGCGGATTGTCATTCGCAGTTGCACAGATAGCAGCGATCAAATATCCGCCAGGATGCTAAGCCTACAGTTCCCATCACCCGAGCCGACGCGAGCGACGCAAGCCGCCGTAGCCGATCGCGTGCGGCCGACGGGAAGCGATAGAAGCCGGCACCGTTCCCTTTTCAGCACTCCGAGTTACAGCGGAACGCAGCACAAGTTGTGGGCATTGTTCCGCGCACAACGAGCGCACACAAAAAATAAAACGATGTAAATACAACCACGACCCCTTCCCGCTTGTGCGGGAGCTGTGGGGAATGTCGTCTGCTGCCCCTACTGGACTGCTTAGGGACTTGGCCGCTAGGGGATTGCGCATGCGCAGTGGGGTTGTGAAAGAGGCGGATTGGAGGCTCACTAAGAGGGTTCAGCTTAAGTTGAGAACGACTCAGCGGGAAATGGAGCGGAAGATGATAGGTTTGACGTTAAGGGACAAAAAGAGAGCGGAGTGGGTCAGGGAAGAAACGCGTGTTAAGGACATCTCAGTAGAAATTGAGAAGAAGAAATGGACGTAGGCCGGGCACCTAATGCGAAGGCAGGATAACCGTTGGTCATTAAGGGTAACAGAGTGGATCTCTAGGGAAGGCAAGCGTTGCAGGGGCGGCAGAGAGTTAGATGTACAGATGAGATCAAGAAGTTCGCGGGGATAAACTGGTCGCAAATAGCATAGGACCAGGGTAATTGTAGATTAATGGGCGTAGATAGGCTGATGATGAATGCATACAGGGGGCGAAGATGCAAAATAGACCGTTGTGGTTAGCCTTTCTAGACATTAAAACGGCGTATGACTACGTAGACAGGGAGCAGGTATAGAAGCTCGTGGAGGACGATGGAGTGCGGCAAAATTTATTAACTTACTCAGGGAGCAATACTGCGAGAACCAGGTGCAAATAGTGTGGGGGAGGGTAGCATGGGTTGCGCCGGGGCTTCGGCTGAACCACAAATAATCACCGTTTGCTGCGGAGGGTTTGCGGGGGGGCTTCATTAATCGCTGCTGCCAACGTGCGATATAGATAGACGAACCTGACGCAGCGTCTGCATTTTACGAGCGAAAGATAGACACGGACGAAGAAGAAGTACACAGGACACAGAAGTACACAGGACAATAGCGAGTGTCCTGTGTACTTCTTCTTTTTCATGTCTATTTTTCGCTAGTAAAATGCAGTCAGATAACCAACTAGCCCAACTTTATGCCTTAACTGACGCGGCGGTTACCGAGACTTCGCATCGGCTGTACCCACGTGATTGCAACCCATCACAAGCACTTCCGGACGGCCCAAAAGTAAGGACGCCTCCGAGCTCCAGCACTTGGCAGCAGTGGTTGTGGCTGGGCCACAACTAATCGCCGTTTTGCTGCGCAAGGTTTGCCTCAAGCATCATCATTCGCTACTACCGATGTGCCATAAAGAAACAGGAACCTAACGCACTGGATACCGAGCCTTCGCTTCGGCTGGACCCACGTGAGTGCAACCCAACACCACCCCTCCCGGACAGCACAAAAGCACGGACGCCTCTGGGCTCCAGCACTTGGGAGCAGGGGTTGCGGCTGGACCACAAGTAGTCGCCGTTTGCTGCACACAGGTGGCGTGGGGCATCATCAATCGCTGCTACCCACGTCCGAAAAAAGAAAAACGAACCTGACGCAGCGGTTACGGAGGCTTCACTTCGGCAGGACCCACGTGATTGGAACCCAGCGCCACCACTCCCGGATAGCTACATAAGGAAGGACGCCTCTGGGCTCCAGACTTGGCAGCAGGGGTTGCGCCTCCAATACAACTAATCACCGTTTGCAGCGCAGGGTTTTCGTAGGACCTCATGAATCGCTGCTACGGAGATGCGATAATGGAAGGCGAACCTGACGCACCGGATACCGAGCATTCGCTTCGGCTGGACCCACGTAATTGCAACCCAGCGCCACCACTCCCGGACAGCACAAAAGCAAGGACGCCTCTGGGCTCCAGCACTTCGCAGAACAGGTTGTGGCTGGACCACAACTAATCGCCGTTTGCTGCGCAAGGTTTGTGTTGGGCCTCACCAATCGCTGCTTCCGACATGCGATAATGGAAAGCGAACCTGACTCAGCGGTTACCGAGGCTTCGCTTCGGCTGGATCCACGTAATTGCAACCCCACGCCACCTTTCCCGGACAGCACAAAAAGAAGGACGTCTCTGGGCTCCAGCACATGGCACCAGGGGTTGCGGCTGGACCACAACAAATCGCCGTTTGCAGCGCAGGGTTTGCGTGGGGCCACATCAATCGCTGCTACCGACGTGCGATAATTAAAGGCGAACCTGAAGCACTGGTTATCCAGGCTTCGCATCGGCTGTACCCACGCGATTTCCACCCAGCACCACCACTCCCGGACAGCACAAAAGGAATGACTCCTCCGGGCTCCATCACTTGGCTGCAGGTGTTGCAGCTGGACCGCAACTAATCGCCGTTTGCAGCGCAAGGTTTGCGTGGGGCCTATTGCAACGCAGCACCACCACTCCTGGTGGAGAGCACAAAAGGAAGGACGCCTCTTGGCTACAGCACTTTGCAGCAGGGGTTGCGGCTGAGCCGCAGCTAACCGCTGTTTGTAGCGCAGGTTTGTTGCGCTCTGTCCGCAGCTTGTTCTGTTCATCGCATACTGCCATATCTATAGCTACCTTTTTGGTCCTCTTGCTACTGTGTTGTGTCCTTATGATGCCGATAAACTCTGAGCTCGCAAAGTCTGTCCATGCTTTGCAGCCCTATGTAGCGGAACTTAAAAAATTGTCTCCAATCCGCGCTGTGAAGGTAGTTGGATAGCAAAGCTTTAAACGTCACCCACAACAACTCTCATGCGAAGTCACTTGAATTTACACACGTGGCTCTACAGAGTGAAACGAGAGATTTTGCCAGCCGTTACTCGTAATTCGCGGTGCCGCCGTCCCGTACGCACCAGCGTCGGCCATGTCCGGGCTAGAGCGGTGGACACCACCGCCGTAGCCCGGCCACTCGTCGGCAGAAAGAAAACGGAGAGGATCCTCTTTCGAAGGGTGAGACAGCGCAACCTAGCCTGCCTGATGTGCTAGCTCGGGGCTACACCACCACCCGACACAAGCGTAGACACTGAAATCATGCGGCTTGTGAGCTTAGTGATTCCCGTTTATACCGACTTAAACTAGTTAGTTTTTGTAGTTTGAGAATTGCGATAAAACTGAGGGAACTTTCATTGCCATTTATCAGGACCAATTGCTCATTCCGCCTGTTGTAACACCTGCTAAAACACAACCGAATTCGTATTGATCAATTTAGAAAACGGAGTCCCATTAGTGGCAAGTAGTGCGGAAAAAGTAGCGTTTCTCTAGCAGCCAAATGTCTGTATATGTTCTCCTCATTTTGTTTTCCCGCCCTTCAAACCAATCCTTGACGTAGCTTTGCCGTACGACCACTGAATTCCATCGGGTACGGGTTACCCAGGAGGTGCTGTTGAACAACTTAATCCAGCCATGCGAAGGAAGCGGACAATGGACGCGAAGCTGCGCTTAAACAGGCCGAAAGCAACCGTTGCTAAGCAGACGACAAAGCCGTACCGCCGACTCGCCCGCCGGCGAGCAGGCACCTCCGCGCGGCGAACGCGGAGTAACTTCGCCGTGCCATCTACAGTGTTCTCCAAGAGTGAAAGCCGCCGCCCCCTCTTGCCCCCCCCCCCCCCCCCTTCGCCACCTCCCCCGCGTGGGGAGTTTATTGTCCCGCACGCCGCGATAGAACCATTGCCTGGTAGAGGTAGAAAGCTGTGCTTTAAAAAAGTCTAAGCATGTTTAAAGACCTATACGAAACAATGAAAACCCAGCAGGCCACTCACATAAAAAATAAGGATCTCAGTCGTACAAATGAGCAGTTGTCACGTCGCGTTAGTGAACTGGAACAATATTCTCGGCTTTAGGACGTAGAAATAAAGGGTGTGCCCGTGACGAAGGGTGCGATCTGGGTCGAAATAGTCAAAACATTGCTGAAAAAGTAGGCTGCCCTGTGTCTGAAGCCGATTTCGATGTCGTTCATAGTGTTCCCGCAAAAGAGGGACCGAACATTATTGCCCGATTCTGCTCACCAACAAAAAAGGCTGAATTTGTAGCGGTGGCCAAAAAAGCGCGCTACACGGGCTCCGAAATAGGTTTCAATGCGCTAACCGATGCGAAGAGGCCAGTGTACATCAATGACCACTTGACTTCGGAAAATAAACGTTTGTCCGCACAGACCTTACATCTGAAAAAAGAAAAAAACAATGGAAGTTACTCAGGTTGAACAACTGCATTGTTTATCGTATCTCGAGGGCCGCCGATCTGGCCTTTACTAACTAGTGAATGCTCGGATTAACCAATCTGGTCATAAGTTACTTTGTTGATCAGTTTAAAAAATACTCCGTGAACAGCCTCCATTGCACACTTCCGTAATTAATTTCAACATTCGAAGCTTATCCGAACATTCATTATTATTATCATCATCATAATCATCAGCTTATCTACGCCCACAGCAGGGCAAACACCTCTCTTATTATACTCCACTTACCGCGGTCCTGGGCCAACTGTGACCAATTTATCCCTGCAGCGGTGGCGTAGAAGTAGAGCATGCGCCTCGCGTGCAGAAGGACCGTGGCTTGAATCCCGGTGCTAGACAATTCCCACCGGATGAAAAAAAATCCGCATATTGACGGAATTGCAGAATGGGGCTCGGGGTGAGGCCTGACCGCGGCGACCATTGCCGGTAACGCACTCTTACCCACAGTAGGATTGGCCACCCTGGTGTAGTAATGGCCACACCTCCCATGAATACACCAATTATCCGAACATTATGATGACATAAACCATTTCCAGACACTCCTGAGCCATAATATTTCGATTATCAGTCTTTGTGAAATTTGTTGTCGCCATGCGATGACACGCAGTTTTCATTACCAAGCTAACTGTGAATTTGACCACAGAATTTGACCACATGGCTGAACCGCCACGGCGGTTCAGCCATGTTTATCTCCGACGCAGGCCCTACAAACGCAGCGTCGATCTTTCCGTACAGATATTTCTTCCCGTCTGGCCAGAAGTTTACAGTAACTTGTTTTCTGCTCTTAAAAACACTGTCGCTGCTTCAATCTTATGAGGGCTTTTGTGCCGAACTCATACATACGAACTGTGCCGATCAACATACTCCATCTTCTTAATCGTGAAAACAAAAATGTGATTATCGTTGGTGATATGAACCCCAATATTGCAGCGATAAACTCCAGTAAGGAGAGTAGAAGCGTTTATTAATAGGGCGAAGTTGCGCCGGCAAACACTGGAGACCCACAGCTAGAGCAAGCGAGCTTGGACGTATTTCTGATCTGTCCACCAGTCAGCACATACCCATTACAAGAAACAGTCCCGTTAGCCGGTCGGGGATTGCGCCCACAATAATAAAGTCGCTGCATTCCCCCCCATCCTAGTTCGCATCGGCCCGATGCCAGGGAAGCAAAACGAAAAACAGGCACGTGACGGGCGAGTGTCAGGGCACGTCAGCTCGCATAGCATCATGCTTCGGGTTCGCAAGACCGGGTGTAGTACGGCTTGATGCGTACCACAAGGACAACCTCTGGGTCGGACCTACCGCGGTGGCTCAGTGGCTAAGGCGTTGCGCTGCTGAGCACGAGGTCGCGGGTTCGATCCCCGGCCGCGGCGGCCGCTTTTCTGATGGAGGCGAAAAGCAAAAACGCCCGTGTGTACGAGATTTCGGCGCACGATAAAGATCCCCAGGTGGTCAAAATTAATCCGGAGCCCTCCACTACGGCGCGCCTCATCGCCTGCGTTGCGTCAGCGCGTTAGACCCCGCAATCAATCAATGGGTCGGACCTACGTCGTTAGCAACAGGCTGTTGTGTCCTCGGCTACGACCTCGTAGTTAACTTCTGCAAGACGGCGAAGAACACGATAATGACCAAAGTATCGCCGAAGCAGCTTCTCCGAAAGTCCTCGGCGGCGAATCGGCGTCCACGCCCACGCAAGGTTTCCTGGGGCCCAATTCTCCAAAACGACGGGCCGTCGCTTTGAAACGACGGGGTAGCGCCATTGAAATGTATGTGTTCTGGGGTTGGGCCGTCGCTTTGAGGTGCGCAGCAGGAAGTATGAGCTGCAAGAAAAGCACTGTGGCAAGGACGCGAAGCGACATGTGAAATGACGGAGGGCAGTGGGTGTCGCTTCGCGTCCTTGCCACAGTGCTTTTCTTGCAACTCATACTTCCTACTGAGCACCTCAAAGCGACGGCCCAACCCCAGAACACATACATTTCAATGGCGCTACCCCGTCGTTTCAAAGCGACGCCCGTTTTTTACAGAATTCGGCCCCAGGTCGATGCTCGACGTTGCGGCGTCTCTCGTTCTATTTCTCGGCGTCAATTTCTTGTTGACGTCGAATCCGGACGCGTGCTAGCTGGCGTGCTTTTTCCGCCCATTGGGTAAAAGCCTCGGCATCAATGCTGGTCACGTCGATTGCACCGACAGGTAACATTGCATGTAAGGTTGTCGTTGCAGAGCGTCCATAAACAAGCTCAAACGGGGCGCATCGAGTTGTTTCTTCCATACCAGTGTTGTAGGCAAGCGTTGCGTAGGAAAAAATTTCGTCCCAGTTTTTGTGCTCCAGGTCAACGCACATGGATAGCATGTCAGTTAGTGTTCTATTAAGGCGTTCGGTGACGCCGTTGGTTTGAGGGTGGTAGGCAGTGCATTTCCGGTGAGTGCTATTAGTTAGCTTGAACACGTCCTGTAGGAAGGTGGCCATAAAAGCGGTGCCCCTATCTGTTATAATTCATCGGCGCGCCGTCCCTTACGAAAATGCCATGTATGGCTTTATATTAAAGTTGCCATGCATGACCACGACAGGACTTGGGCAGATAAGGCCATATATGGCTGCCCCATATATGGCCGTATATGCCCAATTCCTGACTTCTGATGGAGGCGAAAAGCAAAATTAGGCCCATCTTCCCGCGAGGGAACCCTGGTGTGATGCGACGCATCGGGGGGTTCAATTAGTGTTTCCTCTGGGTTGATTCTCTAAATCGGGTGAAACGTGTTGTGAACGCGTATGATGCATTTACATCACATGCGAGTGTTCTCATACTCGGGAAGATGGGCGAACCGCCGCAGCGCGATACCCGCTTTATATTCACAGCGCTTGAAGGAGAGGAGACAACGGAGGAGAGTCGCGCATGCGTGCACTTGCGCACACCGCGCGTCGCCGCGCGACGGGAGCGGAGCGATGCGAGCGAAGCGCGCGCACGCAGCTGTTGTTTATGATAATGAGACGGAGTGAGAGTGTTGCGCACAGCTGTTGCGCACAACTGTCAGAGAGAAGAACGGAGGAGGGATGCGGACGGACGGCGCGACAACGACGACGCAGGAGGGACATGCCTCAAAGCAAGAGATGCGTCGCATCTAAAAACGCCCGTGTGTACGATATTTCAGTGCACGTTAAAGATCCCCAGGTTGTCAAAATTATTCCGGGGCCCTTCACTACGGCGCGCCTCATCGCCTGCATTGCGTCGGCGCGTTAAACCCTACAATAAATCAATCAATCAATCAATCACCAATTCCTGACGTGGCCAAATATGACTGAAGCCCATATATGGCTGTGCCATATATGGCCCTATATGCAAAATTCTTGACGTGACCATACATGGTTGAGGCCCATATATGGGCATGCCATATATGGCTTTATATGCCGAATTTTACATATGGCTATATATGGATCTAGTATATACAATATGGCGATAGAAAATAAACAGCGCAAGAAAGACGAGGACGAGGAACGTAGCAGACACAGCGCGGTACTCACAACTGAATTTTTATTGGAAAAGAAAACACATATATACACATAAAACCGCGCATGTCAAAACAGTTCAATTCAAGAAGGAATCACCGCGCAAGCCTGCAACTCGTCAAGTCATACGTTCTGCAAGATAACAGATTTAGATTTTGTGCAAAGTCACAGAAGATTGGTTTACGAAAGTTTTGCAATTTTTTTATATGAAAAAAAGCCTCAGACACTTCTCTTGTATGTTGATTAGTGTGTTTGAACAACACGGTTGTGTCCGTTAAAACCGGTGTACACTTGCGTACACGTGTACACGTGCGGCAATGAGAAGCCAAGTTAGAAAGCGAAGAGTTCTGTATGGACAGAAAATGCTCACGCAGTCGCCTCTTTCTGTCACCATGAACCAATACCAGCTCGCGCAGCTTGCCATCTTGGTGCATATCCATTATGTGCATGCATGGGGTCAGCATGAATTATAGCTGAGCAAATCACATGCTTTACAGCTGCAGCCCTGAATGCTGACAAATACTTCACATACATTTCACATTTTATTTTACAAACAATAATGCACGCAGCCATATTATGTGGCGTGCATTCGTGCACTTGCATGCATTTTCACACTTTTGAACAAACGCTCAAGCAGCTTTTTAAGTGCCCGGAAGATCTTGTGGCGAGTTGTCGGCAGTGGTTTTTTCCCTCCGCCCTCATTTCTGCAAGCTTTGTCCTAATGGATGGCACCACAAGCTTATCATTAAATTGCCATGCCTTGCATGTTTATGCTGCTTTTGTAAATCCTGTAAATAAAACTAGAACTATTGAATCAACATTCATGCCTATGGTATTCAAATGTTAAACTTAGTTATAACGGAATGGGCTATAACGAAATGATTTGCAGTAAATGCCCGCTATTGCTATAACGATATATTGGTTATAAGTACAAATCGCGACATCCCTTCAATTTCATTATTACAAGGTGTTTTGCTTTACTATTTTGTTTTACTTACCCTGCAAATCGACTTGTTAAATTTAGTAATGTCCTCGAATAAATAGCCAACCTGAACAATTTATTTTTTTAACAATAATAGCTCTAACCCACCCATTTTCTGTCCTGTAGGTTACATAGCAAATGCGCAGCCTGCATATCATTCTGAAAAAAAATGTTCCGTTGCGGAAAGCGTGTAACAAATTTATTATCATAGTCCCTTTGCCTGACCACCTTCATGGAAGGGCACACAATAAGAAAAATTAATTACCCAAAATAACATCAATTCCTGCAGCATGAAGTGGTGGCCTTTGCACAGCAGGTTTGTGTAGCCCTTTGGCCTTTTGTCCCTTTATCGAGCTGTCAGGAGGGCTTAGCGAGTCAATACTGGAGTCAGGAGCCCCCTGGCCATTGCAGTGGGGGATGTGGCCCCTGCCTCAATGCTGCGCAGAGCCTGGTCTTCAACAAAGATGCTTGAACCAGTATGTAGTTCTACCACCTCTACACGCAAATTGCAGAAAGTACACAAAACATTAGGCCAAGAACATAATAAATAAGTGCATAAAATTAGAACATATTTGTAAATCTGTGCAAGAAAAGCAAGCGTGCAAGCTAAAATTGAAAAAAAAAAATGTTCTCTAAAAAACAAAAACATGAAACGTGGGTAGTTGACAGCCACTGGTCTTCAGACGCAAATTACTTCACCTGTGTTTAACATACAGGCCCCATAGGCAAATAAAGGTGCCTATTCGGTTCGGGCAACCTCCGGTAGCTGGGGACAAACCAGTGCGGTGTGTACCGCGCCATTTTTAGCGCTGGCCTCTACATACGCAATGACTGCATCGGTGTCTGCACAATGTAGACCAGAGACCTGTGCCGTTGCCTTGTGAGGGACTGGGCGACGGAGACGACCGATGGGTTTATTTTCTGTCAGCTGTACTCGCTGTCATGGAGGGAGATCCGACTCTTTCCTGGTTGTATCTGCTAAACCAAAGGTCATGTAACGGGCTAGTGCAGCAGCAGCCCCGATGTTAGAGAGCTTACAGGTGCGGGCAGAACGGCGTTGATGGACCAGCTCATCGATAGTGTTGAGCTGGGCTTCGGCCTGCAGAGTTGGTACCGGGGTCATTCGGGGCAGACCAGTAACAGCCAGCATGGCATCTCGGTTGATGGTTTCGAGGCGATCCCAGCCTCTCATCGTGAAATGGTGGAATTGGGACTGATACACGAGTCGGGGTTGTAAAACAGACTGCACAAGGAGGCGAGCAATTCTGGTTCGTGACCCGCCAGCCTTCGTTGCTTTTCGGCGTATCAGGTGGATTGTACGTGCAGCACTCTCCTTTGCCCCCTTCACCCATGGAGCCGGAGATCCTGACGAGGCAACGTCGAGACCAAGCACCCGCAGACTTGGTTGCTGATCAATGAACAACCGGACAGGCCGGTTCCCAAGTCGGCGGCGCCCGTTGTTATTAGCCACTGACAGATATGCCGTTTTTTCTTTTTGAAAGTTCAAGCCCTACCTTGGTGCACCAGGAGTTGGTTGTGTTTAACGCCGTTTGTAGTCGTCTTTCTTGCACAAAATTTTATTTCACAACCAGTAATCCCACCAGAACTATAGGGAAGTTTGTGATGGTAACAGAAAGGCTAAGATGACCTAATGTGCGACTTCAAAGAAAGGAAGAAACTGTAGAAGAAAGCTAGGGAGGTTAACCAAAAAAATAATTGTCTAGCTAGCTGTGCTGCATGTGGAAATGGGAATAGGAAACTTGAAAGGAAAGGAAAGGACTGGTATAAAATACAGGGTAGAAATTTTGAAAGAAAATAAAAAAAAACACCTGGCGTGGAAATGGCCAGTATAAGGCATAAAACAAGCAGGCAAAAAGACAACAGGAGCAACCGAAAGGTCCTGCATGCTGGTAACACCCCTGAAGCACCTGAGTCAGTTTTTCTCTCTTATTCACTTCAATCTGCTTCTTGAAGGCAAGAATTGACTTGGCTACTTCGGATCCACCTTGTCTAAAACCACTGAAATATGACCGATTTTCTGTGTAGATGATGTAAATAGGGTACATTATTTCTAATTTTTTAAAATGTTCTCCTTTAGTGTCTGCTCCTTAGTGGCAAGTTTTCGTGCCTAACTGACCAGCAGAATTGCATTGGCTTTGTTCATTTTTTGCCCGTTCATGCTGCCTCTGTTTGTATTTGTTTATGTCGTTCTTCTCTCCTCCAGTGCTCAAGTTTTTTTTATCATGAAATTGGTTTTTCTTCAAAACGGTTATTTGGCTTTTAGCCCTGCCTTTTATTGGCTTGGAATAGCTTTGCTTGAGCAAGTTTGCTGGAGCATATGGCTGGTGTGATGTCCGCCAACCCTAAAACCAATGCCCTATTTCCTAATCTTACGTAGAAAAAGGCAAAATGCCTCCGTGATGAGTTTCTTGATTCACATAGCGTATTAAAATTAGGCGTGGGTATATCATGCTTATTTAATCTAAGCTAATCCAAGGGCACTACCTGAAATCATAACAACTGGATACAAAAAGTTGACACGCGTCCTGCAGGGGCCCTAAAGCGTGTTTGTTTAGCATAAAGTGGAATAACGTTTTGAGTTACACTTAAACGCATTTCTTTGTAGAATTGTCAGGTTCAATCTTCCATTCACTAGACAAGCAAGCGGTTTTAAATAGCACCTCAACGGAGCGCGAAGGCAGCATCAGCTGACGCATCCTGGGAGAGGGGGGCATGTAACATGGTAATTTAGCACGGTGAGACGGGACGACGAAGAGACCACACAGGGCTAGCGCTGGATATCAACTGAGTTTTTTCGCTCCACGCAAAAGAAGACATACAGAAACAGAGCATGCGCGAACTCGGGGAAAGCCACCAGGAAACAAATCAGGAGAAAAAAGCAATCACGAGAAGTGGCTCGTTTTTAGAAGAAAAATAAATGGTATGGGGATATTATTGAGCTTGCTTTCATGAGAGCTCACGTGCACTCCACCCAGTCCAGGGATGTGAATAGGGGGGAAATAGGATAGGATGCAGAAAGGTAATGATTACAAACGTGAGGAAAGAGTAGAAAAGAGTAGTTCCGCTGCGGTCGACCCCTTCGCACACACCACACCTCGAACACTGCTCGCTGGTGTCATGCTCTGCCCGGGAGACGAGAAGCCTCCACGGGAATTGTAAAGCGTAGAAGCAAACTTGCTGTGACGAGGAGCGAAGTCTGCGGCGGTTCCGAGCCCCGCGGAGTTTGCTCGAATGAAGTGCGGCCGACAGACGGCTACCGAGGAGCGGGAGCTGGCACTCGACGGCCCACACCAGCACAGCGAAATCCAGGCGACATCCAAATGCAGGACCGCAGGGCCCGTGCGTTCAACGGACCGCCGAAACGAAGCTCCTCCGAAGCGGGGGATTGTGAAAAAACTCGTCCGCTCAACCTCGAAGCGACGACCTAACTCTCGCGACGCGTCGCAAAAGCACCTCCGAGCGTACGAAGTACGCGCTGCTCTACGCGCAACCATTCTTAGTTGCGGAGAATGCAACACTGCATATAGCGCGATAACATGGCACGAACATTGGCTACGTACCCCTGGAGAAACTTCACACAACGTTTTGACACACGAAAGTTGTCTCTGGGCATTCACGGCAACCAACGGAGGCCGCCATGATGGAATTCGTAAGTTGCCTGGCGAATACCCATTACTGCCGCCAACTCTATTTGGCAAAAAGACAGCGTGCAACAGTGTGAGGGTGGCATCATAGCTGCGCTCGGGTTTAGCACGTTTCCATACACGGGCTGGCCGAGCAGCGTTTCCTCTAGAGTCAGTAGTATTAACTCTATGCTTTATAGTTTCCACAATCGGAGGGGGGTAAGGACGGCAAGCGTAGCCATGCCCACGGAGCAAGATAAACAGGAGCGCCGGCTTCGCTCTCTCCTGCGGGCTCTTAATGTCCACTACTCGCGGAGCACAATGTAGATGGCGCAGCGAATGGTCAAGCGGCCGGCGTTCCCCGTGCGCCGGCGGGCGCGTTGGCGGAACGCATTCCGTCAGTCAGTATATTATCTCTATGATTCCGTCGGCTTTTGTCGTCTGCTTCGGCGACGGTAGTTTTGTGCACGGAGTGCTTTGGGCCTGCGTTGGCGCCGCTTCGCGTTCATTGCGCTCCTCCTTCGCACGGCTTGATTGTTCGACAGCACCTTCTGGGTAACCCGAACCCGAAGGAATTGAGTGGTCGTACGGCACGGCAAAGATACGTTAACGACTGGTTTGCATGGCCGGAAAACAAAATGTAGAGCGCACATATAGACATATGGCTGCTATACAAACACTACCTTTTGCGCAGTGCTTGCCGAAAATGTGACTCCGTTTTGTAAATTTGTGAACACCAATTCGGGTGTGTTTTAACAGGTTTTACAAAAGGCGAAAGGAGCAACTGGTTCTGATCACTAGCGATTATAAAAGTTGCCTCAGCTTTCTCGCCATTCTTCAACTTACGTCCAAAACAGAGTGTGCCTAGAACACGGACCGGCACTCACACGCTCATCAGAAAATAACAGAAACGCGATAACATCACCCGCGACTGCCCGCGACGTAGCAATCTGCTCAAGATCGAGGCCCTGACAGTGCGGTCTTTTCACAAGCCTTCATTTCACGATATTTGAATTCGTCCGGACCCTATCTGTGGTGATGACTCGCTAAAAGAAAAGGTTTGACGAGCCGGATGTTTTGCTGGTCAGCCGCTTAAAGAAAAAAAAAACGCCGGGAACCCTCGTAGGCCGAAAATTGCAGCCATAAAAAACGCAGCATTTTATTTGGAATCCACGGCGTTATCGACGAGATAACACGACCGTAGAGCGACAGTGAACATCTGGCGGTAAGTTGCGGTATGGGTTACAATGAAGGTTGCGTTTGATATTCTTGGGTGCCTTATCAAGATGACAGTGTTTTTGTACACTTATTACAACAGGGCAGCCGTCCAATTCAGTCATTGGCACAGAAATGTGTGTCTCATTGCCGTTTGCCGATGGAGACTCCGGGCGACCCTTGTAAGCATTGTTCGTGCGCAGAAGGGGCATAAATAATTAAGCAGGCGGCCGGAGAGCGGGCCAAGAACAGAGGGTAATTTTTGCGCTGCATCGGTTTGTCGTAAGCAGAATCACGCTAGACTGCATGTTGTGGCGTTTCATATTATTACTCTTGCTCATTCTTTGGTTATTCTAAAGTCGTCGTCGTTCAGTTGCGTCTTACATCTGCTGGGTTAGTACAATATTTTTAGCGGGTCTTCATAATGTCAGAATAAACGCCCGCCGATAGGGAATAAGCGATCGCCATGTATGCGGTGGCGTGCGATTATCTGCGCCGTCTATTCCGGCTGCGCACGGGTGTTTAAATTCCGCGCGTGCAGGCATTCCTCCTGCATAGTAGGACTGGCATACGGCAGGCGTCGTTGCGAAAGAAACGACGCCTCTGGGGAGAGCGAAGAAGGGAAGAGCCATGTACAGAGGCACAGCGACGAGAGGGCAAACGAAGGAGGAAGAGAGCAAAGGGAAAGCTGGGCGGCCGGCGGCGAGTGGACATTATCGGCCCGAGCAAAAGAATTTTTCTGGGCCACAGTCGGCGCTCCTGTTTATATCTTGCTCCGTGGCCATGCCATTCTTGTCTATGTAAGGGATAATGTGCTGCATCGAAAGTTAAGCTGTTAAATCAAACATCGTATGTGCGGACTTTACCATAACACTCCTGCTGCCCCCCACACACGCACGCACGCGCGCATGCACGCACGCACACACGCGCGCACACACTGACGGAAACCACTACAAACCACTATAAAACACAAGACTGACAGAAAACACTATAAAAAAGGAGTTAAAATGATCAACAATCCCTTTCGCATCCGATATTCAGAGAGCCATTCACGAAAATTTGTTCGACATTCTTTTTGTGATCACTAATGTGAGCCCAAAATTTCTGCGGGTCACCTTTAATAAAATTAGCCAGTGTAGTAGTGAAATAAACGCTTTGCTTGCGTTGAATCGTCTCATGCAGAGCAGACCGAACTTCACTTAGACGGTGGGAAGCTGCGCTGTTTTTCCTGAGACGTTCAGCCTTTCGTTTTAACTGCCGTATAGGTCTCGTGGCCCACGGAGTGAACTTAGTGCGCTTTTTTAGTTTGCTGGGAAGGAATGTATCGAAAAAAAAAATTACAGACGTTCTTGAATTTCTCCCGAAAGGTGTTTCGCATTGTCGCCACAAAACTCGCCCACATGATCATCCAAAAACTCAAAAATTCGCAAATCCTGAGCGCGCGCATAACTTTTAACAGATTTTGCGGCATGCGTATCCTTAGAACGGTTTACATGCAAGGGGAACGAAACACTAACCAAACTGGGCTCCGATATGCCAGTGATTACGAACACGTCCTACTGAACAATTGATCGATGTAAAAATATCGGATTAAGCAATGAAGATGTTGCCTCTGTAACACTTCTAGGACCAACCACAACTGCACAAGATTGTGCTCAATTATACATATCATCAAACATACAAGAAATGTTGACAGAGTCAGAGCCTGCTTTAATCTTTCATGATCAGTACCAGGAAGGTTAAAATCTCCTGCTAATATTACTTTTCTATCGTTGTATTGTTACGTGTGCGCATGCATTTTTTTCAGATAATCACTTGTCGAATCAGGAGCCCGGTAGGCTGCGTACAACACGAAATTCTGGCTGCCAAGTGTCACGTTTAAACACAAGCACTCAAGATCGGGCACATGAGATAGCAAAGGTAGGAAGGAATGAAGGAATAGTACAGGAAAGGCAGGGAGGTTAACCAGAATACTGTCCGGTTGGCTACCCGACTCAGGGGGTAGGGGATACGGGAAATGAAAGGGAAAGAAAGGACAGCGGTACATATTAAAGGAGAAAATGAGAGAAAGAAAAGTAGAAAAAACACAAGGCGTGACCAGGCAACTAGAAAGGCGGTACAAACAACGCAAAGAACCAGAAAATGCACAAAACTAATACGGTCCACTGATAAAATTGGCGAACTAAGGGCACTGCGCTATAGTAATGTCCCTACAATCGTTCAGACAGGCCCGTGTCCTTCAAAAAGAGCAGTAGGGCTTTTATAGCCTTTGCGGCCTGTGACGGACAACGCCTATGGCACAAAATTGTCGGCGCTGTAAAGGGGAGGTCGTCGAGTCGGCGAAGTGTGGTGGAGAGCTGTTGCCTCAGCGTTATGAAGCGGTCACAATGGCACAGAAGGTGTTAAATCGTCTCGTCGGTGGCGCACGCATCACAAGCAGGGCTGTTGGCCATTCCAATGGTGTAGGAGTAAGCGCCGGTGAAGGCAACACCTAGTCACAGGCGACAAAGTAAGGTGACGTCCGAGCGTGGCACGTTATTAGGTAGGTGGCGCTGCAAATCTGGGTCGAGCGAGTCAAGACGAGCGTTTGAGAACTCAGGTGTATTCCACTTCGCGAGAGTGACTTCGCGGGCAATGGACCGCAGCGACCTTGCTGCATCAGTGCGTGATAGAGGGATGCGGGTCAATCTTGCACTTGTGTGGCAAAGTACCTCTTATACAGTCTTTGAGAATAACCGCCACACCAACCCCCTAGTTGCCCTGTCATTCTGAAAAAATTTTAAACCCGGTGCCACCACGTCATCATCACTGACGAAAGTTTGAAGCCACGTCTCGGTAAGGACAACTAGGTGAGGATGGTGTGCTAGAAGTGTAGCTTCAAGGTGTTCAGTTTTGTTTGTAATACCACGAGCGTTTATAATTAGTAGTCTTACACGTTGGTTTGTCATCTGGAATGCGCTTCCATTATAACTACCTCCATGATCATTGCTCACAACACTTTCTGCGTTCACTGAATGCGCATGCTGTTCTTTTAGAGTGATTTGCTACGTTTGTTCGCTGTTTCGTTCCAAAAAATCATCTTTGTCAACATGAAATTTATCGTGAACTACATGTATGTTTTTTCATTCGGATTTTTCATCTTTCGCACTGTCCAAAACTAGTTTTTGGTTTTTAAGGCTTGCTTGGAGTAGCCGTTTTCGACGAATATTTTAGTTCCCTTGAGCTTTCTGACGTTTTTAGTAGAGCGGATGTTTTGTTGAAGTCTTGAAGGAATCAGATAACTGGTCTTTTCGTATCGGGTTTGCCGATTTTATGAATACTCCCTACCGATTTGCATGTGACACCAAGCTAATCTTTAAAAGTCATGTCAGTTACCTTCTGTTTTAATTCCGCTTCATTCGCTTTATGGCTTTCTGAAATACGAAAAACCAAAAAGTTCGTGCGTCTACTTCTATCATCGAGGTCAGAAAGTTTATGTCTCTGAAAACTAACTGATTTTTGGTATATTGAAATAACATCGTCAAGTTCGTCTAGTTTGGATTATTTGTTCAATGATATGTTTTTCAACACCATGGAGCCGCAGCTTGATATCCCCAAACATACGCTTAAGGCCGAATATTTCATTGAGCTATTCGTCTTGACCTTTTGAAACCTTTAGAAGTAATTCTTCGACAGTACGTCCGTGATTAGATTCAATGTCTCCGCACAATAACAACCCTATGGCACAAAAGCATTCGTAAGTAATCACACAGCACTGGTAGGGGCAAGGGAGGACCATACGAGCACGAATCGCTCCTAAAGAAACCGAAACAAGGACTAAGCTGCACAAGGCGGGAGAATGGCTTGGTTAGTGACATGCCGCTGCCATGCCCGCCATGCCCACTGAAGTCGAAGTTCAGGAGCGGTTCATATATAGGCGCTGTATCTGCTGACGTCACGGCTTGGACAGTGATAGCTGAGGAAAGACGAGAGGGGATGTCGCTCGTTGTTGCGGCATGCTCCAGCAAATGCGTTGCCGCATAAGCTGGTTGTTGAAATGTCGGCGAGGTCGAGTTTCGAAAGTGGCAGCACTGCATGACCAAACCTGCGCAGAAGAGCCCCTGTACAAGGCAGAAGAACGGCTTGGTTAGTGACATGCCGCTGCCATGCCCGCCATGCCCACGGAAGTCGAAGTTCAGGAGCGGTTCATATATAGGCACTGTATCTGCTGACGTCACGGCTTGGACAGTGATAGCTGAGGAATGACGAAAGGGTATGTCGCTCGTTGTTTCATCATTTTGCAGCAAATGCGTTGCCGCATCAGCTGGTTGTTGAAAAGTCTGCGAGGTTGAGTTTGGAAAGTAGCAGCGCTGCATACTTAAACCTGCGCAGAAGAGCCCCTACACAAGGCAGAAGAACGGCTTGGTTAGCGACGTGCCGCTTCCACGCCCGCCGTGCCCACTCGGCACAGGGGGCATGGTGAAAAAAGGCTAGTTAAATTGTTCAACTGGTTTAACTTGTTACCCACATCCCAACATGGTTGTTGCGAGGTAAATCTACTGAATCAGCTCTATTGTCTCCAAAAGAAATTATTCTTAGGGGTTTTGCAAACAAACATTTATGTGTTGGCATCTTTATAGATTTTTCGAAGGCATTCAATCACCTTAACCGTCACACTTTACTTAAAAATTAGAACTCCATGGCATACGAGGCACTCCACTTGAACTTCTGGAATTTTATTTATTTTTTATTTATTTATTTACACGATACTGCAGGCATGAAGCCCAAGCAGGAGTGGTACAGGCAATAAACAGGAAAAAAAGAATATGAAAAGGCATCAAGCCTAACAACACATACATACAACAACCAATTAAGCGGGATTACACGACTTTCATTTTGCAAAAAAAAGGGGGGGAAGAGAAACATGGCACTGAAGTAAAGCAATGCAACAACACAATGAAACAGTGGATAAGACAAAAGCAAATCATTTTCACGTCCCCAGGAAGACATGCGCGTCGATAGTATCTGTCGAAAGAAGGGCGGCAAGCGGTAGCGTGTTCCACTCACTGATCGTGCGTGGAAAAAACGAAAATTTGAAAAGATTAGTTTTGGCGAAATATGGAGTTAAGGCAAGAGCATGTGAATTACGACCGCGCCGTGTTGCCAGGAGACTAATGTAGGGGCTGGAATCAAATAAGAGCTTCCGGTTAACTAACTGATAGAGCAATTTTAGCCGAACTGATTTACGTCGGGATTCTAATGTTGGGATAGCATGTCTTTCCATGAGGGCCGAAACGGAGTCTGTTCGCCCGTACATACCATAAATAAAGCGGATGGCTCTTCTTTGAATTCTCTCGAGGCAATCGATATTGGTTTTCGTGTGAGGATCCCAAATAACGCAAGCATATTCGAGTTTCGGTCTAATTATTGAAGTATACGCTAAGTATTTAACTTGAGATGGAGCATCCTTGAGTTTGTGTCGTAATAAACAAAGTTTACGGAAAGCTGCAGCGCATATGTTAGTAATGTGAGAGTTCCAACTTAAGGTACTGGTTAATGTTACGCCGAGATATTTGTGTTCATATACTTGCTTTAGCGGTTGGTCACTAGTACAATAAGTAAATTCCAAAGGGTGTTTCTTTCTAGTCATTCGGAGGTATACTGTTTTGTCATGGTTTAGTTGCATGTTAGAAGTTTTGCTCCAAGAAGCAACATTTTCTAACGCCGAGTTTAACGCAAGTTGATCCTCGATGCTATTAATTTCGTTAAAAAGGATGCAATCGTCTGCAAAAAGACGTATTTGGACCGGATTATTTATAACATGAACAATGTCGTTACAAAAAATAAGAAAAAGTAAAGGCCCTAGCACACTTCCTTGCGGTACGCCAGATGTAACGGGGAGAGCGTCAGAGGTGCTTCCATTTATGTCGACGTACTGGCTGCGGTTAGTTAAATAGGCAGTTACCCAAGAAACTATAAACGGTGGAAGCCCAATTTGAAGTAATTTCTCGATTAATTTGTCGTGTGGAACGCGATCAAATGCCTTACTGAAGTCTAAGAGAATGAGGTCAACCTGTCCTCTCTTATCTAGAATTGAAGAAGCGTGGTGAACAACTGTAAGTAATTGAGTGATGGTCGAGAATCCCTTGCGAAACCCGTGCTGAAATGGCGAGAGGATTTTATGGGTATTTAAAAATTCCGTTATGAACGTAGCAACGACGTGCTCAAGTAGCTTACAGGCAGATGATAACGTAGATATGGGTCTGTAGCTAGGAATTAAGAGTGGGTCTCCTTTTTTGGGAATAGGTACGATACGGGCTATTTTAAAATCAGAAGGTAGCGTGGCTGAATGAAGAGAAGATTCAGAAATAAGGACAAGGAATTTCGTCACAGTTTCCGCATAACGCCGCAGAAATGCGTTGGGTATGCATTCGGGCCCTGGCGTCGATTTGTTTTTTAATCGGAGTAACATATTTAAGACACCATTGTGCGAAACTATATTAACATCAGGATAGGAAGCTACCGTATTACTCTCTTTCAACTCAGAGTGTGAAAATACGCTATGAAAATACAAATTAAAGTGATTCGCGATGACTCGAGGATTGGTCAATTTAGAGCCGTTGAAGGAAATTTCAGTGACGTTTTCTTTGCGCTGTCTAATGAAGTTCCAGAATTTTTGTGGTTCCTCTCTTATGAAGTTCGGTAAAGTAGTGTTAAAGTAGAAACTCTTGGCACGAGTAATAGCATTGGAGAGGGCAGTACGGATCTCGGAGAGCTGTTGAGGTGCTGTACGTTTTTTTCGCAAGCGCTTGGCTTTGCGTTTAAGGTGAATTATGGATCTAGATAGCCAGGGCGTATATTTGGCGGTCTTCTTAACTTTATCGGGTACAAAATTTCGCAAGCAGAATAAACACATATGTTTAAATTTATTCCAAAGGACCTCAACATCATAATCAGCGAAATTAGACCAGTTATTTTCGAAATACTCAGTAACTGCTGTGTCATTAGCTTTCGCAAAGTTTTTCCCATTTCTGAGAACTGGGGAACTTGTTACATTTTTATAAAAAAGAAAAATTGACACAAAGACAATTTTGTGATCTGAGAAACCGTGTTCGACAGAGACGTCGTACTTTTCGAAAGACATGGGCAGAAAAACGAGGTCAAGTATAGAGGATGAATTTCCACAAACTCGTGTTGGTTGCTTAACTCTTTGGACAAGGTTGTGTGTAAGCATTATGTCAAAAATATCATCACTGTGACAAGAATCGGGTTTTGTTCTCAAGCGGTCCCAGTCCCAGTTGGGCAGATTAAAATCCCCAAGGACGAGAAGCTTATTGTTACTAAAAGAGGCCATATGGGATCGCAGGTTCACAAGAAAATCGGGACCAGAATCAGGTGGTCTGTACACAGCGATAACAATGATAACTCTGTTCCAGAAATAAACCCTTAAGCATAAGCTTTCAGTGTCTGGCGATTGCGCAAGAAGGGAGGCTTTAATACCAGTCTTTAAGATTACTGCTACACCGCCACCTCTAGTTGGCCAGTCCCTTCGAAATATTTTGTAACCTGGCGGCACTAAGTTGTCATCTGGTATCTCGCTGTGAAGCCACGTTTCCGTTTCTGAAATCCTTCTGAAATCTTTCTGAAACTTCTGAAAACGCGATAAAATAGGGCAACTTATTCCTCATATTCCTGGTGTGTCACAAAGTAGTATTTTAGGGCCACTTGCTTTTATTTTTTACATAAATGACCTTGTTTTTACTGATAACAAGCCGACGTTTGTAATTTATGCAGACGATGCAAGTTTGTTTTTAACAGGTAGCTCCGCTCAGTGTTTGGTTCCTCTTATAAACAATGTTCTCGCTAAAGTTAGAGTTTGGAGTGAAGCAAAAACATTACTTATAATCACAAAAAAGACGTAAGCAATTATTTTCAATACAAGACAATTTCCAACTCAATCCTATATGTGGATATACATAGATAATTCACAGGTACAGTTTTTAGATACCATCGAGATCTTGGGAGTATTCTTTTTGCTCTTCAATGTAGCCATGCTTACTGTGGCCCAAGAGCTTGAAACTAATACTGGTGCCCGCTACAGCATTTATGCGGACGACATCACCATTTGGACAGAGGGACGGGACTACAGTGGGAATATTGAAGATATGGCCACCGAGCTCCAGGCTGCGCTAATTGCACTTGAGGAAACTCTTCCAAAACTAGGACTTACCTTAGCACCGGAGAAAACAGAACTCCTCTGTGTCAATGGAAGGCGGAGTGCCCTCCTGGCAGGAGAGGCAATCACGTTAACACTGGGACAACATGAAATTCAGACTAAGCATGGACATGTCAGAATTCTCGGCATTCCTATACACAGCTGCAACACGGGCCGTCATTGGATCATGGAACTCAAAAAGCAATGGCCTGCGGTTCTACACGCAATCAAACGCGTTTCCAATAAGTTCGGCGGAACACGACAGACAGCCTGCACGATCCTTTTGAGATCTATTGCAATTGGTAAGATCACCTACGGGGGTACAGTCGTAACCCTGTCAAAAACAGCTGAAAAGACAGTGCAAATTCTCCACCGACACATCCTTCGGACCATCACGGGCCTTCCCAAGTTCACCGATCTACGGAAGCTACGGGACCTTGCACCCCTACCGCCAATCGAGGACATCCTCAGAGGCGCTCAGTCGTCATTGGACAACCGGCTGCACCTCACAATACAGGGCCAAGACACCTTGCTTTGGGACACCCGACGAGTCTGTACAGAATCCCGGATCACACCAGGCGAAACAACGACCTTGAGTTTTCCTACCCTGCACCCCTCCAAGACTTGCACGCCCCCCGCAAATGACGCCACTTCAGCCAGAGAGCACCTCTCTCATAGGCACAATCAGCACAACGCCAATGCAGTATTTACTGATGCCGCTCTCGATGGATTTCGTCTGGCCTTGGCTTGGTACAAACCCTCAACCAGAGAAGCCAGACGTTACGTCTGCACAATGGACCATGCAACACCTGCACAAGCAGAACTTTTGGCTATCTGGACAGCTCTAAGGGACAACACCGGCCCTTCCGTCGTATATACGGACTCATTTGAGGCACTACGTAGCATTGAGGACCCAAAAACAGACGACGCCACTGCTCAACGCATCCGCCAGATACTCCAGCACAAGCAGAGGAACGACATTGACGCTAGGGTCACCTGGACGCCGGGAAACGTCGGGGATCGCGGGGGTGGTAACCAGGTGGCACATGCTCTTGCCACCTCACAATCTGGAGTTCTACCTGTACATCTCCAGCCTCTCCTGCTCGGATCTCCCGACCTCCGCGACCACCCCTACGCGGACTCGCTGCCAGGCAGCCACTTCGAAATGGCGCGAGTACGATTCTACCTCCGGTTTCTTCACCGCGAGAGATTAAAAAGCATTACCCCTCCACAAATCTTTAAGAATTTACCCCTCAGCCGATCGCAAGAAATATTTATTAACAAAGTACTTGCCAACACGGCCACTACACCTCATATCATCCATAAGTGGCAGACACTTGCTGACAGGAAAAAGGGCATTGGCACCGCTGCCCCCTGCACATGTTCATTTTGTCACACTGTGTGTGAAGCAAACATGGACCATCTTGTGCTGCACTGCTCCGCTTTTGATATTCATAGACTGGACCATAATGTTTTTCAAAATTCAGATATAGAATCATTACATAGGGACATTCTCGAAAATCCTCAACACCTGGTGACCTTAGCCCAGTTTGGCGTTGCCAGTGGCCTGGCGAGCATGATTTAGTGGGCGTCTACCTCCCTCCCTATTCCCCCTCCTCCCCCTCCAGCGACCTTCGGTCCTCCCCTTCCTAATAAAAGAATTTATCATCATCATAAGACCATGAGTTGGGACACTGAGATTCAGTTCATGATGGGTAATTTGGCAAAGTGCACCGGAATACTCGCAAAATTTAGGTATTTTTGCCACAGCATACAAAATTAATAATATATGATGCGCTTTTCGTATCGCACCTAACTGACTGTTTTTTGGTTTGGGGTACCACCAATAAAACAAATAATAAAAAAATATACATGCTTCAGATGAGAGCCGTACGCTATGCTGGAAACGTAGACTACCTTGCTCACACAGAAGAACTGTTTGCTAGTTTCCATATATCACCGAGTAATACTATTAACGAATATTATTTAGATTTAAAATATAGGCGATGTATCCGACGCAGCCAACTTAGTTTTCTTGGAAATACCTGTCTCAGACAAAATCTCAGAATATTCTTTCGCAAAAAGGAAATCTGTCACATTACTTTCTTTCTTACAATGTAAGGACAACAAATTCTCCCACGCACCCTGTGATCTCTTTTGAATAAATTGTTGTCCCCGAAACATGTTCACCGGTTGACCTTAAAGGGCTTTCATTTCTAATGTTGTGTTTACATATTTTCCTTTTTTCTCTCTCGTCAAGCATCCCTGCATTCAGCCTTTTCACTTTTAGTTTTATGCTTTGTTTTTATGCTTTGTTCGTAGATTCATCTGAGATAGTGTTGTTCTTGTAATATTCGAGATAATAATGTCATATACGCTCTGTGCGTTTTCGCTTTATGCCTTTGGACAGGGGGGCCAGGGCATCCCTCGAGTGTTTTTTTTTTTTTCACTTTTTGCCCGTGCCTACCCGCATAGTTCTTTCTGGCGATGTAAATAAAACTAACTTTGACTTTGACAGCTTTGGATGAAGATCGACGCACTCTGTGTGGGCACCACTATAATTCCTCCTAGTCAATAAGTTGTGCCCGTCTCACTTTTGCATTCGCGGACCATTTCATCGGGTAAATCGTGTCACATGAAAACTTTTTCTTATTTCGTAGGGCAAGAATTGGTCAGGCTTGCATCGAAGCGGCGTTCCATCGCTGTGATTCCGCCTACCCAAACACGTTTGTTGAGTAGGGCTGCCGATCACAACGCTGGCGCCATGCCTTCGGAAATGTAGCCATTTTATGTTGTTTCTTCTGTGAAAAATAAAACACCATCGAATCGAATCGAATCGAGAGAAACACCGCGCGTCGTATACAACTCTTTTCCAAAAGGTCACTGCCAAAATGGTTAGCCACGTGCCGTTGCCATGCCCGCCGTGCCCACTCGGCACGGCGGGCATGGTGATAAAAGGCTAGTTCAATTGTTCTAACTGGTTTAAACTGTTACCCACATCCAGATGCATTTTGCATGTGCACAATACATCTGCCCCTGCATTTCCCCCAACAATGTTCTTGGTGAGCTGTACAGCACAAGCAAATGTTACGCCAGCGCACCACAGCAACGTAATACAATACGTATAGAATATACGTTTGGAATCTTTTACGATTCGAAGATATTACTTTCAGCTGAACTGTTTTTTTATGAAATAGTATCTCCTCATGCATCAAGGTTAATTGGTTTCAGGAATTCGCTAAAAAGAACTAATTACCTACATTCTAAATAGTTCATAGCGTTCAATACATATACCGACTACATGCATAGCTCGCGCTTGCATTCGAAAAATCAGTTCACTGTCTTTCTGCATAGTTTCACATTGAGGCGCTATAACTGCTGCAGACGGAGGGAAGCCGAAGCATTGGGCGCTGACACGCTGAACCAACTGGGCAGTTCGTTCCACTGAAACAGGAAGTTTCCAAGCGTGCTGACGGTCAGGATGGTTACTACCAGGCAGAGACCCTTGAGTATGAGAGCTCCAGAAACCTGCGAGAGCAAACACGCAGTTACAAGTTGCAACAAAGTGTTTTGGCGGGTTGGTGACAGCTAACAAGACATTTTCGTGCAGCATCCTATTAACATCTTAGAGGTTGGTACTTCGGCTGGTATCATAGTAGAAATCAAGGGTTGTACGGAAGCCCGTCTGTTTCGGAAAGCGCGTGCAAGCAATTTAAAGCTGGCACCGACCAAAAATGTTTATAAAAAATTCGCGCCAATCCACCCTGCGAATGTGGTTGGAAAGCTAAGCTATCAACGGTACCCACAACAATTACCTATGCGACGGCGCTTAAATTCACTTACATCGCTCTACCAATAGCTACACTGAGAAAAGTGAAATGGACTTAACAACACCCTTTATTACTTGAAAGAGACATTCTTGGTGAGGTTAAATCAATTCATGATGCAGGGGTTGCTTGAGTGTATTATTGTAGCACATGAGTGGAACGTCTTTCTTTATATAATAAAGGAAGCTCAAACTCGGTGTTAGACTATCTCAGTTTGCCGTCTTTGCCGCCGTGGGCAGAGGCGACGAGAATGACGGTGGAGATGAAGGAGGGGAAGGACATGGAGGAAGAACAGGAGAATGAGGAGGAAATGCTTCTATTCAGATTTGTGAACGGCCCAGAGGGCGGTTCAGGGGAGTGGTTTTTCTTCACTGAAGCCCAGATGCAGTTCACGCCACTTGTTCTCTGTCCACCAGCTGAAACTGGGTGGGTAGAGAGGAGCTGTAGAGCAGCATCTCCTATTGCGTGTGTTGAGTAGTTGACGGAAAGAGAGGAGGGTACTCGGGGCTAAAGTCGCACACCTTTATGTGACACACCATTATGTGACACACCATTATGTGACACACCTTTATGTGACTTACACCATTATGTGACAGATTGTCCCTACCTCTGCGCTGAATTTACATTCAGCATCACAGCGATTCGGGTGCATTAAGTGTAGGCGCGTCGAGGGTGGGAAAGAGTAGGATTGTATGGGCCGCAGGGTAGTTTGTTGCTCCCTGCAAAGTCAGGGTAAGCGAAGGTAGGGTCTGTCTCTGAAGGCGATAATGCTGGGTTATGTCCCTGAACGAGACAAGTGGGTGATTGTCCTCTTGCAGCTCCATAGCACGGGGCATGAGAGCGTAGGATTGTTGGTGGGCGTATTCGTTGCCCTCCATGAAAGCGTGAACGGGTGTCCAGATGAGCTGAATGGAACCTTTTGGGGAGTGGTTTTTCAGCACACACAGAGCAGGTCGCGACACCCAACCCGACTAGTAATTCCGGTACACTTGTTGGGTATGGTTGAGTACCTTCCGAATCCCTGGTTGAGTGACACACAAGGCGATGGCTGCCCCTTTTGATTCTTAGTGAGGCACACACAAGGAGGTAGGTTCTGGAGGTAGCCACGATGATGGCATACTACCCTCGATGTTGGGAGGCGCCTTTGTAGATAGCTGCATGATCCCCACCAAGGGTGGTGTTGAGCGCTTGAGCCCGTGCTTGTCGGCGACCCTTGTCGTGTGCGGGGTTCATATTTCTAATCAAAGAGAGCACCTTTAGTTCTTGTCGCCAAGAGTCCGGAAGTGCATCAAGCGGAGTGACATTTTATGCTACACAGCCGATCTGGTGAAGGATGCGGCTACCCGTCGCAGTTGTGTTCATTCGTTGCTTCTGGTTAGAACGATGGCCCCCTATCAGCTCTTCCACCGTGTTGGGAAGTACCGCGATAAGCAGCCTCTCTGGGGGCGCACTCATAGGAAGAACAACGGCCTGCTCAACCGCCTTTCTAATCATTATATAAAGCTTCGTTATGTCCTCCTTGCCGAGAATCTGAGTGATTCTCGAGAGGACAAAAGTTTGAATTAATCGAAAGGCATCGCATTCTTTGAGGCCTCGCTTCTTGGTGGCAACTCGCCGGATCACGTGTATCCTTTGATTGATGATCTGTTTGAGGCGCTGCAAGGATAAGTCACTCTTGGTGTTGGCCTGGAGATGTAGGTCCAGGATCATGATGCTGGGGCTTGGAGTGATGGATTTGAATGTGTTCCTTGATGTGTCATTTGACGTGAGGGCGGACGACTAGGGGCTGTGATTTTTTCCGTGGACACTGGAGGCCACATGCTTTAGCACGTTGGCGTACTAGAAGTGACATGCCATGCGTTGGTGTGAGCTTGCTTTAATTTTTTGTAACTCCTAGCACACGCGCAACGCGCGCACAGTACCAGTAGACGTGCCGTGGGTGGAGCGCACGGGGGCGCGAGAGGTCGCGTGAAGCTATCACGTGGCATTCATCAAGAATGCAGGCGGCAAACCCGTAGACGTGATTGGTGAGTACACGAACTGTCGTCTCCGTCTCCGCGTGGGATCGTAGCTAAATCGCTAAGACAACGGACTCTCGCTATGTTACTCTGCTAGTTCTAGGTTCAACTCCTGGCGGTGCAAGTAAGTTCTTTTATTGGTTTACGGGAGTTTTCTGTTGACGCCAACGGTCGTGAAAGAACACTTGGGGGGTAGAGGCAAAAAGCTTTGCTTTAAAACATGAACCGGCCAAGAATCTTGATAAAAAGCAAGAAAGACGTTTCGGCTCTCGTATGCCTGCCCTGTTCACAATGAAAAGTGGGGTGGAACTCATCTGGCTGCAAGATGTAACGTACACAACCTGCGTACACGTTTGGCAAGTTGCCCTCGTTGCAATTGCGTGTGTGCTCCGTAGTCTGGATGGCTATGGATTCAAGGTAAAGCCGCGGGGCCCAATTATTCTCCTTCGATTACTTTCTCACTGACCCAGTCTATTTCATGATAAGTTGCTTCTGCGTGTTCAATGACAGCACTAGAAGGCGCGCTTTGATTTCTTACGTCGTACAAGCGCTGCTTGAGTCTTTGCCGAAGATTGCCTGTCTCACCAACATAGCTCTGATTGCAGTCTAGGGAATGCTGTAGATAATGCCTGGGAGTTTTTCTTTCGATAGCTTGTCCTTTACGTTCACCAGGGAGGGCCGTAGCTTTTGTGTTGGCACGTGCGCTACCTGTACACTGCACGAGCTTAGAACACGAGCGAAGTGCTCGCGAATTCCGAGTACATATGGTACCGGAGCACGATACTTGGGAGGCGTTTTGCCGGTCGGTGCAGGGCGTTCGACGGAGCGCACAAGTTGGTCAGGTTAGCCGCTTGTAAGTAAGTCCCGAAGCGCGTGTTGTATCTCGGTAGCGATATCTTCCGGGTTGTAGCAAACCATCTTCGTAGGGCTTACAAGCGACGCGATTACCGAAAGTTTGTGGGAGGCAGGGTTCACAGTCTTAAATTGGAGGTAGCGATCCGTGTGTGTGCTCTTTCTGTACACACTGAAGGTCAAGGATTTTCCTTCGCGCTTTACCAGGAATTCGTGAAATGGAAGCTGGCCGTGCTGCTCCTCCGATACGGTAAACTTGATTGAGTCATCGATGCTGTGCGTTGTAAATGCAGTCAGTTCCCCTCTTTGATTACGTTCAAGCAATCGTCTACGTAATGAAGAAAGATTTTGCGCGCACGCCGGAACGAATCGAGAACACGTTTCCAAGCCACAACACCGCAACGTTTGCTGCAATACCGGCAGAGACCACCGCTGTCCCGTGTAAAAAGAGCGCTCTAAAGGGTAGTACGTGTTCTCAAGGAAAAACATCAGGACCCGCCGCAGATACGACACTTCAATAGGATTGCACTCCGGCAAAGATCCGACCATTTCGTGCGCTGCGACGCATGCGTCAACTGCCAAGTCCATTGGTATACTCGTGAAGAAGGACTGAAACGCGTCTTTATAAGGAAAACGTGTCTTCTAACGCTCTCGCCGTACACGAAGAACCAACGCGCCATGAAATGAATTTGGCCTATGCGAAAGTTATCAAAAAAGAACAGAATCAGACCTCACAGCTTCATCCTGAATCCCTGATAATCGAGACCACAGAACGCTCCACAGAACACACGTGTGCGCACGTTGCTTACGTTAGATATTGAAGCCAACATCACTAGATCACTGTCGCCCCCACTTTGCACTGTGAACAAGCGAGCCGAAACGTATTTCTTGGTTTTAAAGCAAAGATTTTTACCTCTACCTCCAAGGGTTATTTCGTGACCATTGGTGTCAACACAAAACTCCCGTAAACAGATACAAGAATTTTCTGGCACCGCCAGCAATCGAACCTCGAACTAACAGAGTAACAAAGCGAGAGCCTGTTGTCTTACCGACTTAGCTATGAGCCCACGCGGAGACGGGGAAGACAGGGGGTGCACTCACCCAGCACATCTACGGGTTTACCCCCTGCGTTCTTGCTGAATGCCACGTGATAGCTTCACGGGACCTCTCGCGCCTCTGTGCGCTCCACCCACGGCACGTCCTGCGCGCGTGTTGCGCGTGTGCTAGGAGTTACAAAAAATTAAAGGAAGCTCACACCAACGCATGGCATGTCACTTCTAGTACTCCAATGTGATAAAGCCTGTGGCCTCCAGTGTCCACGAAAAAAACCACAGCTCCTTGTCGTCCGCCCTCACGTCAAAGGCCACAGCAAGGAATACATTCAAATTCATCACTCCAAGCCCCAGCATCATGATCCTGGCCTACATCTCCTGGCCAACACCAAGAGTGACGTATCCTTGCAGCGCCGCAAACAGAGCACAAATAAAAAATACACATGATCAGACGAATTGCCACCAATAAGCGAGGTCTCAAGGAATGCGATGACTTTCAAATAATGCAAGCTTCTGTCCTCTCGAGAATCACTCACATGAACCCCCTGTCTTCCTCTCGGGCAGGAGGACATAACGAAACTTTATATAATGATTAGAAAGGCGGTTGAGCAGGCCGTTGGTCTTCCTATGAGAGCATCCACAGAGAGGCTGCTTAGCACATGGCTCCTCAACACGGTGGAAGAGCTGATAGAAGCCCATCTTTCTAACTAGAAGCTCCGAATGAGCAGAACTGCAGCGGGTGGCCGCATCCTTCACCAGATTGGCTGTGCACAACAGAATGCCACTCCGCTTGATGTACTTCCAGAATGTTGGCGACAAGAACTAAAGATGCTTCCCTTTGATTAGAAATTGAACCCCTCACACGACGAGGGTCGGGCTCATGTGCTCAACACCACCCTTGGTGGGGATCATGCAGGCGCCTCCCGACATCGAGAGAGACAGAGAAAGAATGGTTTAATGATACTGATGAGGTTTGTCCAGCAAAGAGGCTGACATGCTACGTCAGGTGAAAAATGAAACGATTGAGAAAAGAAAAAAAAATCAAGAAAAGAAAAATAAAAGCAAGAGGGTAAGACAAAAACAAGGAAAAATCACAAAAAGTAAAAGTGTGGTGACAATAGGAGCCGGAAGCAAGTTCAGGAGTTTGGTAAAAAAAGAAAATGTTGAAGTATACTCGAGGAAATGTTCGCTTCAAGTTGAACAGAGTTCTGAGATCACGGAGTAGTCTCACGGGAACGCGGCACATTCAGCGTTACCATCGCAGCCATGATGAAGACATACACACGCGAAATGTTCAGTTTGACATTCCACAGGGGTTAAGAGTTTAAAGATGAGGAACGTGGTTCTATATCACACGTATCACTGATGTTCACTACTGTTAAAGAGTGTTGACGAGACCTGAACTACGGAGGAAGCTTAGAAAGGCTTTCGTCACACGTGAGGCCATTTTAGCAGATGACCAGGGGCCAAGCACATCATGCAGCGTAAGACGTGATGTGGGTAGTTTGCCCAAAGTCACTGTCAAGGAGAGTCTGGGTGTATCGTATCGTCTACACACACAGATGACGTGGTTGACGTCTTCTGGACAATGGCAGTCTTCGCACAAGGGTGAGCTGGTCTTCTGAAGCTTAAAACGGAAAAGGCGTGTGTAGGCGACGTTCAAACGTATGCGGTGTATTACAGCTGCGTCATGCTTGTTGAGACCAGGCGGTAACTGGAAAGTACATTCTGGGTCAAGGGAGTAGAGTGGTGCATAGCGGCGTAATGAAGCAGCCCATATGGAAAGCTGTACCTGCCGCCCAACATAGGACGCCAGTGCGCCCGCATCTTTCCTGGAGAACGGTACGGTCGCAATAGGAACCTCGTGATTGTGAGCCTGGGGAGCTGTAGCGTCTTCTGTTGAATTGCCTGATACACCGCAATGAGCCGGAATCCACTGGAGTTCCATGAGGTGGTGAGCACTGACGGCCTTGGTAGTTTAAAACGCGAATGTCTCAATGTAGCTGTTGATTAGGAAAGTACTGAAGGCATTGAAGAGCGGCGCGGGGATCTGTAAAAATTGCCCATTGACTGGCTGGCTGGGTGGGGATGTATTGAACAGCCGCGCGTATCGCAGCGAGCTCAGTCGCTGTAGATGATGTCCTGTGGGTGAGTTTTTTGGAGATCGTGGTTTGCGACGCCGGAATATAAACAGCAATCGTTGAGGAACCTTCGGTGACTGAGCCATCCGTATATATGTGGGTATGGCAGGCGTATTTGCTGTGTAGCAGTTGCAGAGTAAAAAACTTAGGAGATGGAGTGGGAAAATCTGCTCTTCGCCTGATTCCTGGCACGGTTGTGTGAATACTCATGGGTGGGAGCAACCACAGCGGGTACAATGGCAGAGATGGGGCCCGGTATTGTTGCGGCAAGAGGTCTTCCAGATCTGGAGCATAGGTCTCAGCAAATGGGTGGTTTGGTTGTCTTGTCACAAACCGTAAACCCGCACGAAGCAGTTCCTGTTTACGCAGTGCCATCGGCATCAAACGTCGACATTCAATGATAGTCCTCACAGTGGATGTCGTTTTTCGGGCGCCAATAAACACACGCAGTATGCGTATCCGCACGCTTTCTAAAGCCTTTAGATTTCCTGCTGAAAGGGGAAACAAGGCAGGCAGGCTGTAGCGTAGTAGACCTTCACAGAGTGCGTCGTATAGACGAAGAAGCGAGTATACTGTGCAGCCGCCAGAGTTGCTAGAAAGCATTCGGAAGATGTTGAAAAATGATGTGAACTTTTCCTTCAAACTTCGAATGTGTGTTACCCATGTCATAATCTGTCAAATGTAACTCCCAGAAATTTGTGATTTGCGACGTACGGTATTGGGATTCCCATTACAGTGAGCTCATACCGTGTAACGCTTCGCTTCGTGAAAGTGTTGCCGCTGATTTTGTAGCGGAGATTGAGACCGTGCGCCGCAAGGAACGCTGAGATGAAATCTATTCCCCACTGAAACCTTGCACGGAGCACACGCCGATTGCGCCCGGAGCACCATATGCAAATGTCATCTGCGTATAGGAAAATCGCGACAGGTCGTGGCAAACACTTTTCGATTCCGATGAGGGAGATATTAAAAAGTGCTGGACTCAATACTCCACCTTGCGGAACGCCACGAGTTACGCTGTGCTTCTGTGTGTCGCCATCACGGGTGGTCATAAAGAGGGTTCTGTTGCTGAGATAATTCGACAGCCAGTCATACATACGGCATCCAATACCTAACAAATTCATTCGAAAGCGGATAGCGTCATGCGTGACCGAGTCATTCGCAGCCTTGACGTCGAAAAACACCGCTATGACGGTGTTACGCTGTGCTTTTTCGCGCTTGACACAATTTGCAAGGGCGATAACATTATCAATACTGCTCCTGCCCTTTCGGAACCCAGACATCTGTGGCGGGTAAACATTTCCGTTGGTGAGGTCCCAATCCAATCGAAGCCAGACCATTTTTTCCATGAGCTTGCCTACACAGCTCAAAAGTGCAATAGGTCGGTACGACTGAAGGTCTGTTGGATCTTTGCCTGGTTTTAATATTCGCACAATCCGAGCAGTCTTCCAGGTGGGCTGAAGGCGACCAGTCATCCAGAATTGGTTGAAAATGTCCAGGAGAAATCTCCTCCCCGCATCCCCTAGATGAGTGAGTGCAGTGTAGGTTATGCCATCTGAGCCAGGGGAAGAAGACTTGTTAACCGATGATAAAGCCATGACGAGTTCCGGCAGGGTGAATGGGTCATCAATAAGGGGCTTTTTATCGGATGGGCGTCCAATATCCGGGAGCGTAAATATCGTAGCCGACGTTGATGCAGCCGCAACTTTTCTACAGAACATCTCTGCCACGTCTAGGATTGTGAGCTTATTGCGCAGTGAAATCGAATTAAATGGGTGGGGACACATCGGTGGTGAGCGAAGACTTTTGACCGGGCTCCATATTCTGGTAAGCGGCTTCCTGGGGTCCAACGTTGAGCAGAAGGATGTCCACTCACGCTTAGCTAATTTGCACATGTGGCGCTGAATGCGCTTCTGCAGGCGTCTGGATGATCGAATGTCCTCAGGTGCCAAAGTTTTGCGC
Organism: Haemaphysalis longicornis; assembly: GCF_048455015.1. Classification (NCBI taxonomy): domain Eukaryota; kingdom Metazoa; phylum Arthropoda; class Arachnida; order Ixodida; family Ixodidae; genus Haemaphysalis; species Haemaphysalis longicornis. Next base: position 5,123,844 of record NW_027526295.1, read on the forward strand.
GCTCTTCTTTCTGCTCGCCGGCGTATGGCATGAAGCCTTTCAAACTCTGCGTCGGCGACATTGTATGACTTGGGTAATATGAAAGTCTTCGTGCTCGTTTTGCGCGCCCTAGCCATCGTGCTTACGAAGTCATCGTAGCCCAACACTGGACCCAGGCCCTCTTGGATTGCTCTGGCGAAAACATCCCAGTTGGAGAATCGGATCTGATGTTTTAGATGACCTCCTGGAACACCATGGAGTGTTATGTAAGTAGGCAGGTGGTCGCTGCCATGGGATTCAATGTCCACAGACCAGCTTATTCTGGAAAGCAGTACAGAGGAAACTACAGTGATGTCGAGAGCACTTGAAACTGCTTTGCGGAAAAAAGTTGGTTCCTCGGTATTAAGTACAGCCATACCGTGCTGTTAAGCAACATCTAATAAGCGCTGTGCTTTGATTGTTGTTTTACGGCTGCCCCATGACGGGTGATGCGCATTGAAATCACCAGTGAGTATATGCGGAGGCGGCGTAGCACGAAGGATACCCTCCAAACGGTTGCTGTCTAACGCCTTTCGGGGTGGTGCATAGGCGGCAATGACGGTGAATGACCGACCTTCGATTTGCACAGTGGCTGCTACGTATTCGTTTGCCGCACTTGGCGTCACATTATGGTGTATCATGGTAAGGTTACTTCTCAGAGGTAGGAGTAGTCTGGTTGATGGCAAATCAGTTTTGGAACGGAACACTGTGTATCCTCAAAATCGTACGCCTTGAAATAGGCGTGATTCCGAGATTGCTATAACAGGGAAGCGATGCCTGTCTACAAATCTGCGGAAATCTGGCAGACGTGAATGCAGGCCACCCGCGTTCCACTGAAAAATTGTGGCTGTATTGCGAATTTGTTGCATTTTAGGAATACTTGTTGGAGTTGTAACCCCTGACGCCATTGATTGAGGAAGTGAACTGCAGAGTCGATGTGTGTCATAAGTGCGGCAGCTTCCGGCGAAGAAAACGAAGCCAGGAATGTACGCATGGCCTCCGCAACAAAGTTAATTGTGGAGCTTAGTTTCCCGACCCCTTGTTGATTGGAGGTTTCTGAGGGACTTAAGATTCGCACGAGCTGGCGATTTTGAAAGTCCGGCTTCAGTAGTCTCTCCGGAAGTATGAACAGTAGTTAACTTTGCTGTTGGCGAGGGTAGAGCTCCGACTGGGGTTGGAACCGGGAGTACAACTGGTGATATATGCGCAGTTGTGTCAGGCGGTGCAGCTATATAGGCGGCTTCAAAAGGAGGCTTTGGTGCTGGAGCTCCCGTATGAAGTTTCTCCGACTTCGCACACTCATGGACAGGCAAAGGTGGAAAATCCTTGTCCATATCAACGGAAGTGTATCCCTCGGGCGTTTCCATATTCCAATTTGGAGTATGTTTTGCTATTGTGCTCCAGTGGTGCTGCACAATCGCCTTGGCTGACTTGTAATCAGTTTTATTGGCCGTTTTCACCCTTGTGATAGCATTTTCCTTACGGCGAACTGGACAGCTAAGAGACGTAGACTCGTGCTGCTTAGTACAGTTGGCACACCGAGGATCAATAACGCCACAAGTGGAGCGATCATGATTTTCCGCACATCGGGCGTAGCGAATGGTAAATGTGCATGCCGCAGCCACATGGCCGCAACGTTGACATTTGGTGCATTGTCTGGGCGTTTCACTGTATTCAAAGACGCGGTATTGTGTGTAGCCTATAATAACGTGCTCCGGCGTAGTTTCAGTCACGAAAACAATAAGCACGCTTTCTGATTTTTGTCCTAATCTTCGGATGGAACGAATAGCAACCCTCTGACGCAAAGCGTCAGCGATGTCCGAGTCTGATAAATCTGTAACCACACCCCTAATCACACCCATACCGCAGTTTCTGGGGTGGGGCTGATAAGCGTGAACTGGGATCTTTGCAATAGTAGTAATCTTTAACAGACGCTCCGTGAAAACAATATTGCGTGCATCAACAGCTAGTAGCTTCAATCTGTAGTTTGGTCGTACATGGAGTACTCCACCAGGAGCCACGGACTCCAAAGAGCTTTCACAGCAAGAGGATTGAAACGGGCGATAAGCTTTGAGGGGTCTGTGGGTTTTATAATCACAACGAGACCACCTCTGGAAGGATTGGGAGTTACGTGATTTTCGGCGACTTGCTGACACTGTGAGGAGTCGTGACGGCGCTTATTCGGGAGTGGACAGATTTTGTCAGATTCTTCAGAGTCCGAGATCATGTCACTATCTACCGGTGGAAAAGCGGCACATGATGGTTCTGGTAGCTGCGGCTTTGCAGCAGGTGACGTTTGATTCGAAGATGCAGAAGTCACAAGTTACAATGCAGAAGTCACAAAGCAGAAGTCACAATGGTAGCCCTCTGGATTCAGAAGTTCGGCTGATAGGTGCGTAGGCACCCGGCTGTACTGGAAGAGGTGGTAGCAGTGAAGCGGCAGCCACTGCGGGCTGGTGGTCATCTCCAGGAGTTGGTGATTGATTGTGAGGCGGGCAAGGCAGCACGCCTACTGGCTGCACGCGTGCCGCGGGCTGCATAAGCGATGCTGACAGTGCCGTCGCAGCTGGTTTACATCATGAAAGACAGCTTCCAGTCGTTAAATCAGAAAGACGACAAAAGAGGCGGACGTTTCTCTTCTTCCTCACCCAACATCGAGGGCAGTATGCCATCATCGTGGCTACCTCCAGAACCAACTACCTTGCGTGTGCCTCACTAAGAGGCAGAAGAAGCAGCCATCGCCTTGGCTGTTACTCAACCAAGGATTCGGAAGGTACTTAACCATACCCAACAAGCTACTGGAATTACCAGCCGTGTTGTGTGTCGCGACCTGCCCCGTATGTGCTGAAAATCACTCCTAAAAAGGTTCCATTCGGCCCATCTGGCCACCCGCTCACGCTTCCATGGAGGGCAACGAATACGCCCGCTAACAAGCTTGCGCTTTTACCCCCCGTGCTATGGAGCTGCACGAGGACAGTCACCCGCTTGTCCCGTTCAGCGACATCACCCAGCAATATAGCCTTCAGGGATATACCCTGCCTTCGCCTTACCCTGACTTTCCAGAGAGCAACAAACTACCCTGCGGCCCATACAATCCTGCTCTTTCCCACCCCCGACGCGCCTACACTTAATGCACCCGAATCGCTGTGATGCAGAATGTAAATTCAGCTCAGAGGTAGGGAAAATCTGTCACATAATGGAGGTGTGCGACTTTAGCCCCGAGTACCCTCCTCTCTTTGCGTCAACTACCCAACACACGCAATGGGAGATGCTGCTCTACAGCCCTTCTCTACCCACCCAGTTTCAGCTGGTGGACAGAGAACAGGCGGCGCGGACTGCATCTGGGCTCCAGTGAAGAAGGAACCACTCCCCTGGACCGCCTTCTGGGCCTTTCAGAAATCTGAATAGAAGCATTTCCTCCTCATCCTCTTGTTCTTCCTCCATCTTCTCCCCCTCCCTCGTCTCCGCCGCCGATCTCCTCGCCTCTGCCCGTGGCGGCATAGAAGGAGAAGTGAGATAGTCTAACACCGAGTTTGAGCTTCCTTTATTTCATAAAAAAGTTCCAGTCATGTGCTACACCAATACACTCAAGCAACCACCGTTCATGCATCATGAATTGACTTAACCTTACCAGGAATGTGTCTGAAAAAATAAAGGGTGTGGTTAAGTGCATTTCACTTCTCTCTGGTTTCACGATTTGTAGAGCTATGTGAGTGAATTTAAGCGTCGTCGCATGGATAATCGTTGTGGGTACCATTGACAGCTTTACTTTCCAACCACATTCACTGGGTGATTGGCGCACATTTTTTCAAGGCCTGATATTCATCAGTGCCATCTAATAGAGGCAATGGGCCACGCCTTCTTCGCCCACTTTATATTGGTGGGAAACATTCCTTATACCTGTGCTAAAAGGATATTTTCACCTCAAAGCAAAGTGGAATGCGCATAAAATACCGAAACGTAATACAACTCAGCTAAGTTATCGTGTTGCTTTGCGCGTTATTTAAATCGTTATTGGTGTGTTCGACATTTCGGCATTCTCGCGCCACGACGGCAAGCGACGCAAGAACAATTCATTCTAGGCTTATCATGGAGTTTAGGACCGCGTGTTGTTCCCAGGATGTGGAAACAGCAGTAGAATTCGCTACATCATCACAGTTGTTGTGCATCAAAAACAAGCCAGCTTCTCCGCTGCCTTTTCATTAGCTCTTCATGGACAGACGATAAATGATTCGGGAAAGGATACCAATTAGGCTACTGTTCGACTTTGACAAGTCGAAAAGTTATTGCGTAGAAACGCAGACCCGCTGCTCAGTTGACCAAGAAGGGCTCTCTGCGGCTGGGATTGACCACTCAGAAAGGAAGTATTGCGCCCCCTTTATTTTTATCTGTGCATTCCTTTTCCGCCTAACTCCGCAGCGTCCGACATAGTGGCCACCTAGGATACGGCGAACCCGGCCATCGTGTCAATTCCCAATCAAAAGCACCAGCAGTGCCAAAGTGACATTCTACGTCAGGCAGCACAGTTATTAACATTGAGTAGTTATAGAGGTCATCCGAGGAAAGGCGATCAACATAATGCCTGCTTCGGGAAACTCAATTTGTTTTTCTCATACTTTCATTTCACAAGTCATAAAGTATATAATCACAGGAGTTTCCACCCGTTGAAGGCTAATCGTTAAGTGTTGGCAACCGCCTGATGCTTCAATTTTCTTCTCCCAGACTTCTGGATTAGGTTCAGCTTCCTGATGAGGTTCCAATTTCACTCGGAACTCGCGGCGCACCCCAGGGATACGTTTTGCCTCATCTGGTGCACAAGATTGCTTTCATTGGCCGTACCGATGCCCTAGAGCAGATACTCAACCACCGACGTCCCCTTAGAGGAGTAGTGACACCAAACTGTAAAGCTTAGATAACTATGTAGAATGCTTCCTTTTTATAAAGAGATATCTCCCAGCAAGTTTCAGCCGTAACCGTTCAGTATAACACAGTTTAAATCCATTTTAATTTTTGCCCGCACAAGGAAGCCCAGAGCGGGCCGACATGACATTATCTGCTACTTGCCCCAAACTTAAGACATTCGGGCTACCGTGACGTAGCCGACGCGCCGGCTGCGGTTGGCGCGTGCTGCTACGCCGTCTGTACCACGTCATGGATTTGGGCCTGACGTCATGCTGCCCGGGCGAGTGGGGATGAAGTCCTCGGCCGGTCTGGGCGCGCGGCGCGCTCGCTCGCGCGCGCGTCCAGACCGTCAGCGGTGCGAAAAGAATGCTGCCGTCACATGCAGCCTCCTGTCACGGCGGTCGCTCGGTGTTCGTTTTGTCGAAACCGAAACTGACATGAATAAACGACGCCGTAAATGATTATTTACGTTGCGATCAACCCTCTAATGTTCCATTCTACTGTCCCATTTTATGATTAGCACCCACATCAGCGAAAAAATAAACGTAAAATGAAACTTTCGTGTCAGTACTCCTTTCTTGCTTTGTACGGGCAACGGCTCTCTCGGGGACATCCAGAAAACGCCGGTCTTCTTGAAAAGCTGAATTAATCACAGTTTGCAAGCATAACCTCAACACTGACCACAACATCTTTATGGCCTTCCACTGGCAATCAACCCACTCAGACGCTCGATATTCTACGATTTACCATTCAAATCAACACCATGAATAACCAAACACTTCCCGACCTCAAGTAAAAAAATTGATCAATTCATATATATGATTGGGCGTATTGCTAACCGGTATCGAAGCAAAAAGAAAGAAGATACTCTTCGACTTGTTCAAGCCTTTGTTTTATTCCACCTTACTGACTTTACACCACATACTGTCCTAACTCAGACGCCTGCACTCCATCCGCGAAGCCATTAAACAGGGTCTAAGTGTTTCGATGCGTACGCCCGCCCCCAAACTACTTAGCATGGGGCTCCACAATACCATTGTAGAACTTTTAGAATGACACAATGCTTAGGAGGCCATAATTGCTCCAAAGTATTCACCTCAGAAAATCATTCGCTCCAATGTCTGTCACTCAGGCCTTCCATGAATAGTTGTACGTTGTATGGGGTTGTCTTCAACCTTCGGCTGCGTGCTGCATCAGAGCCGGTTTACATGTACGGTCGATTGATGCGTCACTGTCTTGATCACGTAGGGCTTCTTCACGTTCGGTATCCGCCGGCCCATCGGGCTGTGGGTGCGTCGAGGTGCGTGCCTGTTGGTGCTTAGTCGCGTCGTTGGGGGTTTTGTGTTACATCGCTTGAAAGCAACTTCACCTGCAGAAGCTGACGCCTTCAGTCTCCTCTACATTTGCGTGGTCTGTCCTCTTACGGCGACGTCGCAGTGTGGCGGTGGTTGCGTGAACCCTACGGCTAGAGTGCAGGTGAATGGTTGGTATGTGCGATGTCTCGGCGTGTGTGGAACAATATCCGTGATCCGGTTTGAGTGCTGGCGGAGCAGATCATGTCGGGGTCGACTGGAAAACCCCGAAGGACTGAGCGGCTTGTTGTGGCGACTGATTGTGCATGTGGCTGACTTAACAGCCTTTATAGAGCATCGGACGGTGATGGCCAGTTTGACACACATCGCTTTTCCGAGACGTGGTGATGTGCCTCTCACGTGCTCGGGAGAGCGACGTTGGAGTGCTTCCAACCGAGAGTTGTTGCCTGATGAACAGCGGGCAAGACTCGGACTTGATATTGCGCTGTAGTAGGAAGAGTTTTATCAACCCTTCGAGGGAACCACAACTCGCATATCTTTGTGAAGCGGGACAGAGACGTCGTCGGCGTGATTGGTCGGCGAAAGCCTAGTTTGATGGGCACATATCATTTGATTCACATTGAAGCTTTTTTTCAATCGCGGCAGCCTCAGAACTGAATGCAATAGAGATGAACCCGACATCAAGGAGCTCTGCATTATTTCTTCAGACATGCAACGTCTCGCTCGTTAGTGCAGTATCTTCATCTACTCAACGAATGCTACTCCCTTTTTGTTGGGACGATGGGTGCCTGTCTGCGGTCTGAGCTGGGCACGTTCTTTCTTGATGATAGCATTGGTGAATGCCATCATAGAGTTATGCTTGGGAGCGGCTTCGTCAGCAGCGGACTCAAACGGTTCTAAAATCAAATATGACCGGAGTATTCAAGGTGCAGAGCCAGCGACATAATATGTTCGTGCTCCACCCTAACGGTTAATCATGCTGCTCTTTTGACCGGCTCCAGACATTCTTCATCATCATCCGCAATGAGCCCACAAAACGCTGCAAGCTTCCTGTGTTGCTGAACGATTACGGGCGAAGTGCCTGCATCGTTGGTCATGCTAACAGTGTTGATAATGTGATTGATTGATTGTTGGGTTTAATGCACCAAAGCTTCATCTGAAGGCTATGAGGCGTGCCGTAGTGGCGGGCTCCGGATTAATTTTGACCACCTGATCTCGTGCGCTGAAATCTCGACATACGGGAGCTTTCGCTTTTGACCTCTATCACAAATGCAGCCACCGCAGCAGGCATCAAGCCCACGTCCTTGGACTAAGTAGCAGGATGCCAAAGCCCCTGAGCCATCGCCGCGGATTTCGTTGGTCTGAGGCTCCACTTTTCACCAAATTGCAAGGCCGGAAATCAAACTCCGCGGAAAACCATGCAATCAGCAGATGGCTGTTCTTGGACTGGCATGGCGGCTTCCCGCAATCGTAGAGAACATGAGAAGTGGGGACCCAGCGGTCCCCCGACGCGTTCAAGATTGTGGTGCCTAATGTAGTTTTCTTCCGCGAACTCGTACTCCGGCATTACTATTAAGAGAAGTGGGTCTTCGGATAGCGTGCTGTGCTGTTTCTTTGAACATATTTATCCCCGGACACATCCAATAAATACTGTCCATAAAACCAGAACAGTTGTTGTGGGTACCGATAGGGTTACTCTCTTTTGTTATCAAACTTAGGTAGCAGGGAGTGGCTTAATGATGCAAGGAACCAACGCACGCTCCGTTTTCAGTAGAGGAATAAATGTCCCTGGGCGGCACGGTGCCGGCACCAAAGCATGAATAAAACAATCCAATCAATCAATCAATCAATCAATCAATCAATCAATCAATCAATCAATCAATCAATCAATCAATCAATCAATCAATCACTCAGTCAATCAATCAGTCAGTCAATCAATCAATCAATCAATCAATCAATCAATCAATCAATCAATCAATCAGTCCTTTATTTGCGTGGCCAGGAACAGCCAGGGGACCTTTGTGCTGGCACAAGAAAACAAAAACAAAAACACACGAGACATGATGTGCATATCTCACAAAGAAAAAAATATAAGGGGAATAGTAGGGCTTATAAACGAAGACTACACATATTGACATAAACACACTCAAGCACACACACTTAGAAGCTACCCCTCGTACACACACACAAACGTAATGGCCTCGTCTTACTTCAGGCATATGTGACCGATGTATAATGAGACAACAAAGACTAAACAAAAAACAAAAACGTTGTTTTAGTTGTGTTCTATGCTGAAGCCACAGAATAAAACTCAATACAAGAAGTCTGAAATCCATTCTATTGTTAAACAGGTGGTCACCAAATCGGCAGGTAATCGCTCATTGTGGTCGGGGACTGATGCGGCGCACCCCATGTGGGGTTATAGCTACACGAAAGAGAACTCAATCTCGCCATCGAGGAGGCGCATCTAACCTGGCTTGTCGGTACCTACGAGAACCCGTCGGTACCTACGAGTCCCGTCGGTACCAACGAGAACGGGCAACAGCGCGAGCAGAGATGCGGGCCCAGACCTCACGCTTGCTCGAAACATAAACGAAGTTCGATTGTGTAACACTGGAGAGAACCTCGGCAGTAACCACGACATAATATCCACCGTAATCCTTGCGGACGATTATAGTGCTTATGTCAGGGAAGCGAAACTCACAGACTGGAGCAAATTTCTAGAGCGTCGGGAGACTCAGTCCCCGAAAGGAATTGATAGTATAGAGGAATGGGCCAGCGAAGTCAGGGCGTATACTAAAGCCACGACGAAGAAGGTTCACCTCACGACACAAATCCCGCACGTCGACCCCAGGCTACTCCACATCTGGGAGGCCCGCAGGAGTCTCATTCGTCTTTGGAAGTGACAGCGACATAACCGGAAATTAAAGAAGCGCATTGCCTCGCTTACTCAAGAAGCGGCCCGGTTCGCAGTGCAGCTCGGTCGCGAAAATTGGCTCCCGCTCTCTGACGAGTTAAGCGGGACTCTGTGTTCAGTACCTCCAAGACGTGGAGGTTATTGAGGTACCTTATAGACCCGACAAAAAGCAATGGTGAGTCCGCCAGAGTAATGGCCACTGTTATGCACTCGTTCCCCGGTACGCAGGACGACCTGCTTCAAAAACTGTAAAGAAGATACATACCAAAATCTTACACTCTACCCATCCCGAACTACACAGAATAGCCCAACTCCAATTTGGACAGCGACATTGAAATCTTCGAAGTCAAGGCAGCACTTGCGAAAATTCGCAGGAACACCATTCCCGGCCCAGATCAAAACACAAACAAGGCATTGGTAAATCTTGATACGTCCTCGGTGATTGCGCGAACCACCGCATTTATGAATACTTGTTGGAGTGACGGTACGCTCCCCGCGGAGTGGAAGGCGACCGAGGTCCGCTTAGTCCAGAAAACGCCAGACATCGAAAACCTCCCCCGATCTCCCTCACCTCTTGCGTGGGGAAGCTACTCGGGCATATCATCCTCAAAAGACTTCAACCCTACCTGGAAGAAACAAACAAGATGCCACCAATCATGTTTGGTTTCCGCCGTCACCTTTGACCTAGGACATTCTCCTGCAGATAAAAGAAGATGTAATGTACCAAGCCAGTCACCACACTGAAAGCCATCCTAGCCTTGGACGTGAAAGGGGCTTTCGATAACATCACTCACCAAGCGATTCTGACCAACCTGAACAGCCTTGACTGTGGGACACGGACTTACAATTACGTCCGAGATTTTCTATCAAATAGAAAGGCAATACTCCGGCTTGGTGACTTGTCCCATTGACGTGGGTGGAAGAGGCACACCACAAGGAGGGTTTTATCTCCCCTACTTTTTAACCTACCCATTATAGGCCTACCTACCATCGTGGGGCCCATCCCACATCTGCACCACGGCTTATATGCCGATGCTATTACAGTGTGGGCAGGCAAGGGTTGGGTAGGCGAGATCCAGGACCGTCTCCAGCTGGCCGATGATGCTGTGAGTGACTACGCAAGGAGGTGCGGCTTTTCTGCTCACCACACAAGTCCGCACTTATGGTCGGAAAGACAAGAAGAAAAAAGTCCAAGATCCGGGCATCCAGATCATCCTGGACGGCCATACCATCCTACCGTCACCTCACATAAAAGTCCTCGGTATGACTTTTCAAGAGGACTGCTCAAACACCATTCTTCTTAACCGGCTCAATCACACAACGGGACAAATTACCCACATGCTCCGAAGTATAACCACCAAAGCGGGGGGAATGAAGGAAGCGGACACCGTTCGTCTGGTAGAGGCCTTCGTCATCTCACGCATTACCTACGATATTCCCTATGCCATATTAAGCAAGGGCGACTTGGCCAAGATTGACACCATGATCCGAAAAACCTATAAGCATGCTGTGAGGCTCCCTATTAGTACCTCGACCGACAGGCTTTTGAAATTGGGCCTACATAACACCACCGCTGAACTAGTCGAGGCCCACCTCGCCAGCCAGCGTCTGCGGCTAAACACGACACCTTGCGGGAGGAGTCTCCTCACCAGACTGGGAAATGGCATCCCCCGAAGAAAAATTCCAGCAATTACGCGACTTACCTCCCCCCAAAAAATAAACATTGTTGTTGCCCCTATACCCCGTAAGATGGACCCTACTCACCACGCAGGGAGAATATAATCAAGAGCGCGCACTCTCGACAAACGACACAGGGACAGAGACCGCACGGCTTACACCGACGCCACCAACTACACCAGAAGTGGAGCAATGACCACCGTGGTTACTTCAACGGTGAACCACCTCACCAGCATCACCTTGCCCTTCACAACCACTACACAGGCAGAGGAAGCGGCCATTGCTCTGGTCATCTCCCACACGAATGCGGATAGCGTTATTACGGACCCGCAACTGACTTGCCGAAACTTCCTTCGTGGTAGAATTTCCAAGACGGCTCTGGACATCCTGCTGCAAAAGTCACCCGAAAGAAAAGCGAAGATTGTTTGGACGCCAGCCAACTCAACCCTCCAGGGCCACACGACCGCTCACGACATCGTCCGAGATCTATCCCGCCAGGCGACACGAGGGCGTAAGTCAGAAACTGCGTGACCTTTGGTTACATATCAATGCATAACGGGGTGCTATAAGTGCCAAAGAATTATCTATCACCTGCTCATGAATTTCTAACCAAAAGGCAGGAGCACTTCTTCCTGCTGCTCCAAACAAATACCTTTTCTCATCCGACAAAACTTCACTTGCTTCATCCAACGCAGTACTTCCCCCAGCGCACATTTTGCACTGCCCCGGGCACCCTGTACCGAATGGTATTGGAGTGTCCCGCAAAGCCCAAAATTTAAAGAATAGCGTACCCTACCCGTGAGCCGTGGGAGAATGAGCTGTCCAGCTCCGGTCTGGATTCCCAGCTTAGGCTGGTGGAAAGCGCCGGGCGGCAGGTGTCTCCAATGAAGTCCTGGACTGAGGGCCCCACACCACATTATGATGCTGTCAATAAATTATATCCTCCTCCTCAATACCATAAAGAAAACGGTAAAAAACAATAAAAAATAAATAAAGTTGGGAGCTACGCCAATACAAATATATACAGGTAATCAGCGTGTACGTGCATTGCAATCAGACCACGAGGGACAGGTCACGCATACATGTGACATTGTAAAAGTTATGTTTTCTGGCCAACTTTTGTGACACATAAAGAGGAACATGTTGTAGCAGCTCACCGTAACACACTATGCCATGAATAAGTTTAAAGAGGAAGAGAAGGACAGTCCTATTCTGCCTGGAGGTTAGCCATGATAGCGTCAACGGAGACAATTATTCCCTATTTATTTATCGCTATCGGCGAAGTGATGTTTAAAGATATAAACTTATTTCGGGTTCTTTCGATAATGCTGTGGTTTGTTTTGCACGTACTATTCCAAACTAGAGATGCATACTCAATCTGAGGACGACATATCGTTTATTAGAGCTTGAGAAGAGAATTCGACTCCGCATAACCTTAGTTATACGACACGCAACAACAAGCGATCGAAGAGCTCTACGTGTAATAATTTACCTGTATATACAGGGAGAAGCTCAGTTTACTGTCGAAACCAATGTCTACGTCCTTAACCTCCAGCACATGTGGAAGTAATTCCCCGTTGATGGGGTAGAACAAGATGTCAGTTTTTCTTTTGTATGTCATTGCCTCAGTTTTAGAAGTGTTTGACTTGTTGCGGGAGAACCAATGCGAAAACGACGAGATTTCTCCCCGATGAGCAGAACAACTGGCAGTGTTCGAAGTAGATTTGGATATTTTGACATCATCGGCATAATAAAAAGAAATTACAATCTTTAAAGATATCATTTATAAAGATTGAGAACAGATGTGACCCGAGAACTGAGCCATGAGAGACACCGCTGGTTGGCTTCAGAGGAAAAAAAAAGACAAAAAAAAGACCTACCACAACGGAACATGACCATCACATAATTGCATATAAGAGATATGAGTGATGGGTGTATATTGCCGTGATCGATGCATTGGATTTTTTTATTTATATTTTTGCTTTTATCACCCGGCTGCGCCGAGGCTCTGTTATCTGTGCCCGCCGTGAAGCGCATGTTCCATTCCGTCGCATGCCGCACGGATTATCTCACTTGATAGGAAGGATATTTCCCCTAACGCCAGCAGCCTTTTATCTTTTATCTGCTGTGTTCTCGAAGTAATTCGACCGTTCGAGAAACACCCGCGCCGCAAGATAAATGTCCGCAGAGCAGACGCCGCGGCATTCGATTCGCCGACACTCGCCTGCGCACGCAAATTGTTGAGTGTTGCTTCGCCGCCTGCGTATTCTTTGAGTTGTTAGGGGAGCACAAGTTCTCTCTAATAAACTTGTAAACAATAAACTGCGTCGTCTTTGGCATCGTGGCGTCTGATCGAGGTGCTGGGTACGCACCCTTGACCTCTGCAAGCCGCGAAGCAAGTCCAACTAGAGTCAGCCGCCGACTGCAAGGTTTGACGCCCGAGTTCGGCCCCCTGCCAGAAAGGCCTAAGAGAAAAACCATTACAACCACCACCATGGTGCAAGCAGCAACGTCGCCAATCGTGCTGCAGCAGACCCGGGAACCGCCATCGTTCCAGGGAGCCGCGGAAGATCCAGATGAATGGTTGGTGAAGATGGAGCGCGTCCGGAGCTTCAACAGGAGGAACAATGAGGAAACTGTCCGGCATGGGTTTTTTTACATGGAAGATGCAGCTCGAACTTGGTTGGAGAACCATGAGACAGAATGGACGCAATTCGAAAGCGAGTTCCTTCAGACCTTCATGACCGTGGTGAGAAAAGAAAGAGCGGGGCTTTTGCTTGAAACTCAAACGCAACACCCCAACGAAGGTGTCGTGATCTTCGTTGAGGAAATGAACCGTCTATTTCATCACGCCGACACTGAAATTACGGAAGAAAAGAAACTGACGTTTGTCATGCGAGGAGTAAAAAAGAACTTCTTGGTTACCTTGTCCGCAACCCCCCTAAAACGGTGGCCGAATTCGTGTCTGAGGTTGCAGACAAAGAAAACCATTAGTTTCGGCTCCCAGCACTCCAAAATATGATACACTAATAAACAAAAAGTACTGCAGCATGACAAAACATCACCAGTCTAGTAGGGATGTTACTCACAAAAACATTGGAATGACAGCAGTTCAACTTAGCAGGAAAAACACAAAGCACACTGCCTCAGAGAACAAGGCATTGCAGTGCGACAAAAATATGTGGCATCGTAATGAACGAAGAGTATGAATAGTGTTGTTTATCATTACGTGTCAAATATGATCAATTACCCTAATTCCTTGTTTCATGTCTATAGCAATTGCCTTGATTGTTTCTTTTGCTGTCAATGTGCTCCACTTCGCGTCATCTAACGTGCTAAAGGGCGTGTCCTCGGCTTTCTAGCATCCTGGTCGAAGTAAAAACGTAATTAAAAAAAACATGGGGCTTCCTTTTCCAGAGGTTGGGTTCCACTTCGGGTCATAGCGTTTTCTAACATCCTGGTCTAAGTAACCAATCAAATGTATATTAGTAGGCTAAACGAGAAAATATGCTCTTTTCAAAGCCTCTATACGCAATAATCAGCGTATAGGTACGTCCTCACTTGCGAAAATAATCTCGTGCTGCGCGTTTAGAAACTCCACCGCTTTTTGAAGGCCACACTACTGCGAGTGCGCTTGCCCAAAAGCGACAGCAGCGGCCGAGGGAACCGGTCCTAACCTTCTCCGACGGGGGAGCAGAGGAGGAACGGGTCTGCGCGGTGCGCACCGGAGAACTTCCCGGGGAGGGTACTGACCTCGCAGCACACGTGAACCGGGCGCTGCTGATTGGCTCGTTGAGTTTGTCGCAAAGCACCTTGCCGAGAAATGGGTCACCGACCCATCCCTGCGCGGCAGAGGAATCGGCGGTGCTGCACCCACGCGCGCCGCAAGTGAGGACGTACCCTATCAAAAAGAGAATGGCGTAATGACAGCCTCGTACTATTAAATCCCAAGGCCCGACGTCCAGGTGGTCGTACAGGTAGGCAACAGCGAACGACGAAGTTGGAAAAATCAGCGTTGAGGACGCCGCCACCGTCACCGGGATTGCGAAGTAGAGCGGGTTCGAAGGCACGGTAGAGGCCTGCGCGGTACACGCCATAGTCACGCTTTCATCCCACAAAAGCATACTTTGTTTGCAACCGTCTTCTGCCGTGACGATTTAAGCAAAGTGACGGAAGGATTATAGGGGCACCTTGAAGAGAAGAAATTCGCCGCATTCCCTTTCCACCACACTGCAAGCGTAAACTAGCCGGAAGTGGAGTTTTAACAAGCGATGTGCCTTAGGAACTCCCCAGAGAAAAAAAAAAATTAACTGCCCAGGTATTACGTAGAAATTTGGATAAAGTACATTTCATTCCAGTAGACAATACGAGCAGTAGAAAAGTGAATGTAGAACTTATTTACCTCCCCCTCTTACTTAATGGAGTTCCTGGCTGGGTTTGCTCCCAAGCCAGCAAAAAACTTTCAGATGTGGTAACCGTGTGAAGCGGACGGGCGCCATGTTAGTGTTGTGTTCTATTTGTGTATCAGCACTAAATGCATGAGCACTTCAACTGTGGCTTAATGCTAATTAGAACGAGTGAGCAGGACGCGACGGCTGCGTGCAGCTACAAAACCGATACCGTACGTATACCCGGACAGATACTTGAGCCACCGCGATCACAGGCAGATAGCGCGGCCGCGTCATTTCAATGTGTTTATTTTGGTGATAGCTGTTGCCACTCTCTGCTGCTAACAGAGAGGCAGTGCTCGCCGCAGTTGCAATGTTACTCTGCTCCACTTGCTCGCGCAGATATCCACGATTTAAAGTCTCGTGCCAGCGCGCCAACGCACCCGGTTGCAGCTACTCAACTTGCCCTGCCGGCAAGATCACGACCGCGGAGCCAGGGTGTAATCAAGAGGGCTGGTGCAAACAACGCAAAGCGGCGCGGTGACGCGGTGCTGCCGGAGCTTCAAACCTCGCCTTATGCCATCGTTTTCGTTTCTTATTTGAGGAGGACGAGTAATGCGAATTGGTAAAAACATATTCAAGTGCTCCTCTCACATGAGGAACTGCCGCTGGCAGCGTTTGGATACGGCGACAGCTGTGCACAGGCAGCTGGTAATTTTCTGTCATCCCTGGATGCGTTTTTCAAACGTTTTGAATAGGGTTACGGGTGAATTCCCTATGCCGCACGCAACACAGGCAAAAAAAAAACACACACACACTGAATTTATTTTATTTTATTTTACTTTTTGGGTTTTGGGGGTATGCATTCGCATTCTTTTGTAGGCAGGTTTGTAACAGGGCATTCGAGATAACGTCATTCGTCGCGCGCGGCGTCGTTTCAAAGCAACGTTGGGGTTACTTCGTGCCGGCGAAAATCAGCGCGCTCAGAGGGAAGCCGGAAGGAAGGTGGAGGAGATCGGGAAAGAGGGTGCTGATATTTCAAAGAACGCGTCGAGCAAGACGATATAGGGAACGCAACCCGCCTGCGTTTTTCCACACTTCTGGACAGAGCCGCACATGAATATGTAAAAGGTGCCGTGAGCCTATTCAACGAATAAATGCAATAGAGTGGACCACCGCGGCAACTTGGTTCGAACCCGAACTTTTTATTCACTTTCGAATGATAATGATGGGTCGGTAAACAATTGGGGCCTGTCAGTGGTCAGATAAGGCCAAGTAATTTAAAACAACAAATTTGTCATGCCACTATCGAAGAGAACCGAGTTGGCCTCAGCATGACGTCTGCCGGGCATACAAAGGGAGATCATTTTTTCAGAAATGCACACGTTTTGTTGGTAGTAACTTTGTCATAATAAGGAGTAAGATCATACACAAATATTACATCAGCCATCTGACGGAGCATGCAGCCACAAAAAACCTGCCCGCATCTTCCCACGGGGGGAACTCGAGTAAATGCGTCGCAGAGTGGTGGGGGTATCGCGTGAATGTTGCGTAATTGGGTATGGCTTGGGAATGCTTAATTGTTATTTCGTCTTTATTATTCTTATTTATTGAATGAAGGAGAAGCGAAGGCAAGGAGTGTGACATTAAAGTCTGTCTTTATTGCTTGGTGCCGTCAAGCAAAGCGTCAAGTCAAGCGAAAGCCAAGCAAAGACGCCCTTGACTGAATTCCGAACGCGCGCTCCGCCGCTTGTATACACACCGCCCGCTTTCGAGGGAGAGAAGTACGGGGGAGAGACGCGCATGCGCACACTTCCGTACACAAGCGCGCGAACTTTCCACGCACCCACCACGCCGTTATCACGTCTACACGCCCTGCCGCCGTCACTGTTGACCGCGACGCAGCGCACGGGTAGCTACGACGCATGCGCGCACAGACGCGCTCCCCCCGCACCGCCGCAGCTGTTGTTGAGAGCGACGGAGCGCACGGGGTACAGAGCGAGGAGGGTACGGGGGAGAGACGCGCAACTGCGCCTCGACGCGACGCGCATGCGCAGTGAGCGTGTGGACGGCGCCGACAACATCGACGAGTGACATCGCGAGCCTAAGAAATGCTCCGCAATTAAAAAAAGTGGTACTGCGGTTTTGCGTGATGGACACTTCAACACTCATGTTAGCATTAACTAAGGCAGGTGTGCATGGCCTCCAGTGCTGCCAAGTTTGAAATAATAACGTTTTAATTTCAACTGTTTTTTAGAGGTTCAATCATGAGTCATTTTGGTGCGATTAGCGATGTTTACGTTACCTAATAACACTGCATACGTAGCAGTTGCTGCTAAAAATTACGTTATGCAACAATCACGCTTGTCTGAACGGTGATACAGAATATTAAGGTGTCGGCGCGTGGATGACTGTATCTCAGTCGCCCATTTTATCACTACTGCAAAAAAAAAAGAAAACTGTTATGACCCAGTGAAAGACTTTCCTGTACGACCAGCTGTGTTATGACAGATAACCATACTTGATGAAGCAGCCAGTTAAAAAATAGCTCTTGATGTTACACCATGAGAGAAATGGGTGGCGGTACCTGCAGTATAATTCAAACAGTGTGTGCCTGTCCGGGATAAATTCAATATTTTCTGAGGGAATTTTCTTTTGCCTCAAGATTTTGAAAAATCTTGAGGCAAAGCAGCCTGTGGCGTACAAGGAAAACTGCAACTGGTAAGCAAGTTGCCTCTCCAGCAGAAGTGAGTATTGCCCCTACTGGACCATGTAGCTGCAACTAAAACGGCAAAAAACACTAAAAACTGGTTTTGTATTTGCATGTTTTAGTTAAGCTGTATAATACCTGTGGAGAGACAAGCCTGATGTCAACATTTGGCATTTGGACAACACAAATCGTGCAGAAAAATGTATGGAACGAGTACACCTGCTTTTACGCAATGAATACAATATTAATGTTAATATAGAACTGTAAGTGAGTGACTAGTATATTTGTATTCAAAACCCTTCAGTATTCAGGGGCTTTAGAAAATTGAATATGCACTAAGCATCTTTGATCCAGTCAGTGTGCTAGCAACTGTTTAGATGATAGCACTCATTCGCACTCGTTTGAAAGAAAAATCAATTCAAAAGTGGTATTCCTTTTCTTCATCTTTCTTGCTGATTTTTCAATATTTTCGTGACGCATGAAGTTTTCATATACTAGCTTAGACTTGCTGTTAAATTTTGCACACCAAACAACTTGTATAATCGACCCGCTGTTAGGCCATTGAAAATTCATTGTGAAGCGAAAACTGGGCCTATAAATGATTTCTGCTGTCAGGACTCTGGCTCTATTTCGTGAGTATGCAGAAGGGGCTAAGTTTAGTAAGGGCAGTGAAGTAACAATAACTCCACACGCCACACATGTAGTCTGTATTTTCTTTAAAGATGCTTTGCTGATTTTACGTTAATACAGCTCAAGCTTGTATGCGTGTGCAGCTGGCACGATTGTAAAAAATCTGAGGTCACCTTGGAAGAAGAGAAGATTTACACTTTCGGAATTAAAATCAACCAATACATTTTCCGAATAGCATAGAACCAAGGTACAAGAAGCCAGTAAAGATGGTTTTAGTTCGTTTCCCCGAAGTCCGGTGTCGATCAGGAACCCAATCGCCAGGGCTCCGGTTGATTTGGCAGGAGGCTGGCAGTGCGATGGTGTTGAAGTTCTTGGAGATGGCGGTCGAATTGACGAACTCGAGGCGTTGGGGTTGATTAAATGAAACGAAGAGCTTATATACAGCTATTTACAGTAGGAAAACTGGGTACATGAGTAATGAAAAGAAAAACTTCAAACTTCAGCTAGACGCTAGCTCCAAGTGCGCACAAAACACTCGAGCTCCTCAACTTCGTCTGACTCTGCTATCCTCGGAGCGTACACAAACCGCTCGAGAAGCGACGGCCGAGACTTCTCGCCGCAAAATCCGTCTAGTTGCCCGGTACGCCACTGTACCCTAAACCTCCGACGCGATCTTAACCTCTAGCCTAGGGGGCTCACAAATCCCTGCCTACCTTCAACGGTCGAGACTCGTTGTCCCTCCGGGAACTGCCCAGCTCGGCGCTCAGACAAGAACAATTTCTAACGGCCAAGTTCGGCCTTATAACACCTCGAGATCACACTCTCTCGGGAATGCCCCTGTAGCGTTCGTACACGCGTAAGGGAGTGCCCAAATTCACGTGGACAGGTGTCACTCAACGCGCTACGGAATATTCAATGAGGCGCCGCCATCTTTGGGTCAACGGCACGCTCGCGGATGAGCAGGTACGCGCGACCCCGCGGGGTGAGAGCGAAAGGCGGCGACAGTGCACCCTGCCGTTCGGGGCGCGTTAACAATGGTGTCTCGCGCGGCGCGCGCTTCGACGCCGGTAATTCCACCACCTCCGCGCGTCACGTCGACAGTTTTCGGAATCTGGCGGCGCCGTCTGCTTTCTCAATGGGGGATTATCCCCGTGGTATTCGGTGGGCCAGACAATCCGTCTCCCGTGCGTGCCGTGACGAATTGGCGACGGCTGCGGCGTAGAGTCCACGGTGCTGAGCCCCCAGACAGAGTGGCGGGTTCTCACGCGCAGCCCGGGCGCCTGGCCGCTGATCTCGTAAGTGCACCTTACAAAGCCCTTTCGCGACAGGGTGAACTGAGAGTGCGTGAGATGAGCACGCATTTGCAATCTCCTATGCTAACTGAAGGAATGCGTTCGCTGGTGATAAGATACTTGCGGGGGTGGGGGGGAAGCATTTGAAGAAATGCTCAGACTAGCTTCTCAGGATGCCGGTATTCAACCAGTAAACCGCAATGTAGAACATGACGGGGTAGGCCTCCGATTCATGCATGTTTTATTGAAGTGGCCCTGCATGTTCCCGTAGCTCAGCCATAGGAAGCACTGTGCAAGCGTGGAAGCACTTTGAAAGCATTCTAGGTGGGTTCCAATCCCAGGCAGCCAAATTGTTTTGTAGTTTTTATACTGTACTTGTTAAGTTCGTGTCCCTCACTTACTAATTAAGACGGCCCGGCAGCTAGATATCTTCCGCTGGGGTAGCTTGTTTACCTGTATTGTGTTTGTTTCCTTGCCGGCTGAGCTAGGTGCGAGGGGCGTAAGGTGAAACCGCCGAGGCTTCTTTGTTATTCGCCGCGCTTTCGTGTCCACCAGGCGAGCGGACCCGGAAGTGACGCATACAAGCGCGTCGGTCACCCCAGAATAGCTGGAAGCGATGTAAGATTTCGGAGAAGGATTTCCTTGCGTTCGTCTGAGAAGCCCGCGGAGGGGGACCATTGATATTTTAACGACATCGCTTGCCGCCACGAGAATCCCCAAATCGGACGGGAGCTGAAGGTCGGTCAGGGGGTGAAACCTTGGCCACCAGACGTTCAGTCTAAGATAGTTTCACTGCTCAAAGTTACTGGGCGAAGTTTCAGTTCGTCACGCGTCTGAGCCTGGCGACTCGGCGGCTGGGGTGCGGGGATGTGCCCCTCGTGTTAACAAAGAAGAGGAATTCTGCCGGCGCGGAGCACAAACGTAGGAGTGCACGGTATGACACTACTTTAAGACGTGCAGGCCGAGAGCCGATTCCCGTCGTCAGGTCTGCTTTTAGTTGGTTGGCTTTCATTTCTGTTATATTTGTGTTTTGCGGAATACCTTTGGTTTGCTGTATGAGAGAGAGAGGTGGGTCACGTAACCGTTATGAACCCACCTAGCTTTGTCACGGTGGCCAATCAGTGGCTTAGTGTGGGCTAATGAATGAGCCATCCTCACTCTCAAGTTGTGACGTCCCGTTCGTGGCCGTGGTTTTAGTGGTAAAACCGAGGAGTTTGATGTTTTGAAAGGACGGGCAGGGAGAGGAGAGGAGAGCGGCGAGGTCCCGCTCGACGAGGGCCTTGCCCGACCTCTCTTGTTTGCGATCACGAGCCATGAGTTGCAAATATAAAGTGTACATATTGTACATTTTGAGTTTACTTGGAGTAGACCGTCGTCCGCTATGTGCCGTCGGGCAACAAGCCAGCGAGTCGTCGTTCATCGGATCGCTATAATATCATTTGCCCCGCTCAATACGGTTTCAGAAAGAACAAATCAACTCAGTTGGCATTGCTTGATCAAAAAGACTTTATCGTGGACAATTTTGAAAACAACAATGTCATTCTAGGCATTTTTTTTGACTTCGCAAAAACATTTATTGCGAAATCAAGATATTCTTCTCATACGCTACATCGGTACGGATTTCGCGGGAAAGCTCATTCTCTAATATCACCCTGTGTATGCCATCGATCGCAGCTCGTTGAAATTGGAGAGCTCATTTCAACAACTAAAACAGTTAAGTGTGGCGTGCCACAGGGTGGTATTTTAGGTCCGTTCCTTTTCATTTTGTACATCAACGAGATTGTCAACACCGATGAAACAGTCAAATACATAATATATGCCGATGACACAAGTTTATTTTTTCCCGTTGCTCAGGTATTTCATTTCGCAAATCGCACAAATAAGACTCTTGCATGTATTAGCAGCTGGGCATCCAACAATAATTTAAAACTGAAGGCTAGAGAAACAAAAGCAGTACTTTTTCATCCACGCCGTAAAATCAGCGCATTTGTACCTATTGCAATAAATCACAGTCTGGTTGAATTCGTTCAATGTTTCAAAATATTACGTGTATATTTCGAAGAAACTATGTAATGGAATAAACACACGGACTATTTAATCCCTACATCATCCCAGGCCACTGGTCTTATGCGCCGTTATTGTTGTTCTTTTCCAGTCTCAGTTACATTTCTACTTTACAACTCTATTTTCAGCTCTATGCTTAACTACGGCGTACTGATGTGGGCTACCACAACTCTGGAAAATATAGGAAAAATAACGGTTTCACAAAAACGACCTATTCGCCTAGTCAGCAAGGTTCCGTATCGTTCTCCTACACGAGAACTGTTTAAAAAGTACAATGTTATTTGCATAGAATTTATTTGCAGTTATAAACTTTGCCGATGTTACAAACTAGCAGTAGTAAATAACGGTACACTAATTAATCTAACCAGTCTAGGAAAGCTCTCTCCGATATAATCTACTCGCAATCCTGAAACCTGAAAAGTAAAAAAATGCCGAACAAATTACGGAGAACAAATGTTGCGACACAGATTGCCGACGTTACTCAATAATTATCAAGACATTTCTACCATTCCTTTTAACCCTCTACGCAGCATGTTTACACTAACTCATGATGTTGTTATATTTCTCGCTACTTTCTCGCTTACTACTTTTCCAAACCCTGCTCAGTGTGTGTTTTGAGTACTGTTTATAGTCATGCATATAATGTATATACGTTGCGTTATTTTGCTTTTGTTGACTTTTGTTAATATTGGCAAATTCCGCTTGCCGCCAGGTGCACCGGGAGGCTGGGGCTAGTCAAGCTGTTTTTACGGCTTTTTTCCCGGCTCCCTTTGCGCGAAATTGATTTGTATGTTGTTGTTTTTTGCGCAAGAATAAAAATGAAATGAAAGCAAATCAAATAATCGATCATCGTCGACATGGGCGACCGATCCACCTTCGAAATTTAACTGGTGCCGTGACCAGGATCTGTTGACATGGCTTCCGGCGGACGACGGGGAGGCTACTTCAAGGCTGGGGCGACATCCTGGTGAGCGGCCCCATGGAGCAGAAATTCCAGGCTGCAGTTGCGTCACGAGGCCAAGATCCGGGCTGACATCCTGGCGAGAGACCCCTTGGAGAAGAAGCTCCAGGCTGCGGCGGTGAGGACGAGCTCGGGCAACGGAAGAGCACGGCACTTCGTGAGGCAGCCCCCGGCGTCGACAACGGGAGAGAGCTGCAACCTCTACGGAAGCAACCGGCGTCAGGGCGGCGTTCGAGAGTCCGAGCCAGAGTTCGGAGGCTGGGGCGACATATTGGCGCTCCAACCAGCAAGATGACCAGGGAACCGGAAGAGAGCTGCGCTTTCTCAGACGGCACCCGGACCCAGCGGCGACGGGCGTTCGAGCACTCGAGTGAACGAGAGCGTCGGCAGGACTGGCAGAGAGCTGCATTCGCTGAGACAGCACGCGGTTCCGGCGACGAGAGCGGCGCAGCGTACCCACGAGCGGCCGCATCGGCAACACCGCGACCCTAAGTGAGAACAGGTGGGCCCTGATTTGTTTTCTCCGGGTTCGCCATGGCCACTGTGCCAGCGAGATGTAGGGGCACCGACCCGAAGGTTAGTGCCACTGTGCTAGAGATTGAGGAGCTGAGAGCTGAGTTAGCTCTCAAAAATGCTGAGCACGCTTTAGAAAAAGCCAGACCTTCGGGTAACCGGGGCACCGATAGACCGTCGGAATGGACGAGTGAGGAGCTCAGCGCTCAGTTAGCTCTAGGAAGCGCCGAGATTGTTTATGAGAAAGCAAGGCTTCGTAGAGCGAATCAACTCGCAGACGATAACCGACATCCTCTTAGGGTTTGGACAGTGTTCGTTCCGTCATGGGCGTTTAGAGCGCCTCGCGAGAAGGAGCGTGAGAAGGCAGATGAGGTGGCAGACGCCACCCCACTTGTTGAGCGGCCTCTTAGTGTACGTGTCGTGACAGAAGACATCACGGGATCTCGGGAGGCAGCACAAGCAAGTGTTCAGAGTAGCACCGCCCCATGCGCCGACATAGAGTCCGTGGCTGATCGCGAAGACCCTCTCGTAAATGAGCGGGTCCAGAGATCCAGCGAAGCTTTAGAAAGCAGTCCCGTCTCGGAGGAGGCCGAGGTGCGCAGGGGTCGTGTAAGGGCAGCGGAACGGTGCACCTAATTGTTGAGCTTGCGTGCGGAAAGCATGAACGCGGAGGCAGCCGGCGGCGTCTTGCGCGTAGGCCAATTGCGACGGGCCCCAGAACGCGGAAGGCGGCGACAGGTGTAGCGGCGCAGGTGCGACAACGTCGTACGCGCAACCGCCGGGTACGGTGTTCCTTTTCTCCCGGGAGCACAGGACACCGCGAGCTACACCAGGGATTGTTTAGAATCAGCTGGTGGTGCATGACACGGAATCAGCTTCCGTGCGACGGTGGGTGCGTGCCGCCGTGCCGAATGGTGTTTGCGCAGAATAGTGTGCAGTGCTAGACAGGAAGGGTCAGTGTTGTTTAGCGCACTTAGATGTGAGCGTGTTTTGCTTTGTGTCAGGATTAGGCTCAGGTTAGAATTATTGTTAGGTTTACCGGTAGTGTCATTCTCCCCCTTGGTTGTTACTTTTTTGTGCATGTGTCGGTTGCGTTTAGCTGGAGTAGCGTACTTTGGCGGTTTTTATTCTTGACAATTAGAGCTGCTGCTACAGCACATTAGAGAGCTTACATTCGGGTACGACGACTAGTAGCTCCCGTTATTGGCGTTCGGTGCCATGTGGTCATGGTGGGCCATGGAAAGGACGAGCGGGGCCCCACCCGTGTGGTGTTGTTCGTGAGACAGTGAATGCTTGCTCCGGAAACCTACGTGAACTTTGAGTACGCTGCAAGCCCACAGCGAAGGAACGGCAGCAGGTAAGGACAATCTTTGTTGCGCATTCGGAAAGAACATTCCTCTGAAAGTGCGTGGAGAGGCACTGCACTTAAGCGTTTTGTTAGTGATACAGAAGTAGCCGCATTTCTTACTTTTGGGTTTGTTTGCGTGTCTTTTCTATCCTTAGAGTAAGAGTGATCTAGCATGCATTTGTAGCTGTATTGCAGTTTACATTATTACTTCTTTGAGCGTTTGAGTGTCCAGGGCAAGGTTTTTCACGTGTGCCGGGTATAAAGCGATATCACTTTTGTGTGTCAGGTTTAAAGCTGCCGCCTTTTTGGGGGCTAGTGGGTAGTTTTTTGATGTCTGTTTGGTACTCAGTGGCCTCTGGGACAGTATAAAGTTTACATTTTGCGTGGTTTAGCGTTTTCGTATAGTGTTTGAGTTTGCAGAAGGTACACCTGCTTTCGTGAGGATAATGAGGAGTGTTGGGGTAGTTGTTGCTTTTTGTTACAAGTGTGTGTTGGGACAATTAAGACTTTACGCTCTGTTCCAGCGTAGCAGTGGAGCTACAGTGCGTCTTGGAGTGTTGCATGCTATGCATGCAACACTCTTCATGCAACACTCGCAGACGCATTATGTCGCGATTGCTATGACTGATTATCTGGCTTGTTCTACGTTCGGTTTTTAGAACCCGCAGCCAGAGTTTATGTTGTACGTACGGCTAGTGTACGGAGAACATTCTAGGTGGGGAGGTGTTAAATGCGAGCCCCTGACTAATTAAAACCACCCGGCAGCTAGATATCTTCCGCTGGGGTAGCTTGTTTACCTGTATTGTGTTTGTTTCCCCGCCGGCCGAGCTGGGTGCGAGAGGCGTAAGGTGAAACCGCCGAGGCTTCTTTGTTATTCGCCTCGCTTTTGTGTCCACCCGGCGAGCGGACCCGGACGCGACGCATACAAGCGCGTCGGTCACTCCAGAATAGCTGGACGCGATGTAAGCTTTCGGAGAAGGATTTCCTTGCGTTCGTCTGAGAAGCCGGCGGAGGGGGACCGTTGATATTTTAACGACAGCGCTTACCGCCACGAGAATCCCCAAATCGGACGGGAGCTGAAGGTCGGTCAGGGGGTGAAACCTTGGCCACCAGACGTTCAGTCTAAGATAGTTTCACTGCTCAAAGTTACTGGGCGAAGTTTCAGTTCGTCACGCGTCTGAGCCTGGCGACTCGGCGGCTGGGGTGCGGGGATGTGCCCCTCGTGTTAACAAAGAAGAGGAATTCTGCCGGCGCGGAGCACAAACGTAGGAGTGCACGGTATGACACTACTTTAAGACGTGCAGGCCGAGAGGCGATTCCCGTCGTTAGGTCTGCTTTTACTTGGTTGGCTTTCATTTCTGTGATATTTGTATTTTGCGGAATATCTTTGGTTTGCTGTATGAGAGTAAGAGAGGTTGGTCACGTGACTGTTTTGAACCCACGTAGCATTGTTTGTCACGGTGGCCAATCAGTGGCCTAGTGTGGGCTAATAAACGAGCCATCCTCACTCTCAAGTCGTGACTTCGCGTTCGTGGGCGGGGTTTTAGTGGTAAAGCCGAGGAGTTTGATGTTCTGAGAGGGCGGGAAGAGAAAGAAGATGAGAGCGGCGAGCTCCCGCTCGACGTGGTCCTTCCCCGACCTCTTGTTTGCGATCACGAGCCATGAGTTGTAAATATAAACAAAGTGTACATATTGTAGGTTTTGTGTTCACTTGGAGTAGACCGTCGTCGGCTATGTGCCGTCGGCCAACGAGCCAGCGCGTCGTCGTTCATCGGATCATCGACATCGGCGACCGATCACACTTGGAAGTTTAACTGTACTGATGAGTTCGTTTTTTGTGTGTGATTTTCCGCAGCGATTTCGATTGCTCCGCAGGCGAGTTCCGACAATGGGTACACGTCAGCGCCCGGAGGTAGCCGATGGTCAGCGTCCCAACGCGATAGGACACTGGCACCTTGCTGACGCGGTGCTGAATCGCCCGACTGTTGACCTGATGTCAAGACACCTTTTATGGCCAGGTGGGCACAACATGGATGAACCAGGTAATCTCTGAAAGTGTGGGCTAACCGCCTTACGGTTGGGCGTCTACACTGACACGCAGGGTGTTCAGCCACCACGTACACCTTGGCTGGTCTTTTGGTTCTGAAAGGTATGATATTTGTTTGCCCTGAATGCCCTGAGCAGTGTTGGCAGTTTTATCCGACCCACTTTGGTGCTGACAACTTGGCGATCCAATTCAATTCAACAACAATACAATTATCGAAGTAGCGAGTGCGCGAAACCAAGGATAATGACACAAGCTAAGCATGCAAGGGTTAAAACTTGGGCCAGTTGGTGCATGATTACAAATATGGGACCAGCGCAACAGAGAACAGACTTTATTCTTCTTGTGTTTGATCTGTGTTGCGCTGCTCCCTTATTTGTAAGCTAACCATGTTCTTGCAGAAGACCAAAATTGATGGGGTTTTTGGTGTGGTTCTGCAAAAGTGCACAACCACATTCTCCACCACAAGAACCACATTCGGCGCATATGCATGTAGCAAACATACCGAAAGCTCTTCTTTAAAGAAAAACACTACGTTTACACAAGTTCAGTTGTGTGTGCATGAACATTAAAAATTTGCGGATCGTTCAACCACATTGCAAAATCTTTCAGTGTCATTTTACGTCGCTGCTGTAATTGTCGCCACCACAGACATCACATGACATTTTATCTCATTTCTGGCGTCTTAAATTAAATACTGTTTTAGGGACCGGGAAGTCGCTGAAGAGTATGTTCAAGCTGGTTCCTGCCTTACTCACGCAAACAGAAGCTTGACAATTTCATTTTAGAGTCCCTTAAGCATCCCTGTGAAAAATATGGCTAAGCAGTACATGATGTACAGTGCAGAAGAACTGCAGTGTACGATAGGATGTCAAGTGCCATGGCGGTGCTTAAGGCAACTTTTGAATAATATCAGGAGTGGCTTATAAGCAGGATTGTAATGGCATACTGGGAAATGTTGGTGGTGTTTATACCCATGCCTGCGCGTACACGAAAAATGACATAAGTGCATAATAAGCCCTTAAGAAACAGAATCACATTATTTGGGCGGGTTGTGCTACACGCCAAAATGCAAATGCACTAAATATGTTGGCATGTTATGCACTCACATGCCAAAGAGAAATGCAGTCATATTTTTGAAGTTCTTAATTTAAAAATAGTCTTAGGAGGGTTCAAAATGTTCTTTGTGGAAGAAAAGAAATGATGAGAAAGTGTTTCATAAAAAAATGAGTGGAGCCGTTCCTTCAAGTGGCTTCCGCAGCTGCCTTCGCCTGCCAGCGGTAGCCAAATCTGTAAAACTTAAAACGATGTTCTGCGTTTTGCCACTGTTTTAGCTAACTTCATGTACAGAACTTTGCCGCCAAGAGGGCCCAACAAATTGCTATATTCCCGTATCAGCACCCTGGGGCTGAGTTTCGTTGGCTTCATTCGGTGGCCATCGTGTTTGAGAGTAGGCAGATTTAAGGCGTTCGGGAAACGAATGAGTTAGTGAAACTCTTTAAAACTAAAACGACATTAGAGCTCATGGCGTTAGCTTTTTGCAGTGTAGCAGCGAATTAATGACATCAAAACTTAAGGGAATGAGCACTTAACGTCATTTTTTGTGTATGTGTGGCATGGGTATAAGGCCACTTGTAACACGAAAAGAAGCAAAACGGTAGGGATTACAATCTCATCCCTCATGCAAAACAATGATGCAGATTCAAGGGAGGCAGGAAATGTCGGACATGTAGTTCACGGATGCTTTTAGAATTCAGAACATATATTATGGGGACAAGAGGCCGAAGACATTGCAGAAACGAAATAGAGAACTGTTAGTGATAGCAGTGAGGAAAACATTCATTTCAACATTTCCATTGGTTTTATTCTATTCATAAAAAAATTGGGATGGGATGAAAGCTTGTGCGTGGGAGAGGAGGTGCCGATGACGGAACGACTATTTACTAATGCTTCATTGAGGTCACAGAGTTACTAATACAGAATGCTTGAAAACAGCCTGTGCATGCAGCTGCCTCATTTTGCTGGGGAAAAATGGGAGAACTAAGGTGACAGTTGCGATTTCATACTGCAAGTTTTCAAATATCTGCCAATGTGTATCAGCGAATTGAGAAATCGAAAGGAAATCCAGATGAAACGAATGGACCATCTTCGGAATACCGTCTTGTGAAGCCTTTTTGTTTTGAGGGAAACTAGGGCAGAAAGGGTAAATAGGTAAAAGGCAACGGGCGGAACACCACGGGAGGTTTGTTATGGTAGTGCGCTTCGTGGTATATGTAACGAATTTAAGTACACATTATGGCGTGCACATGCCTGCATGCACATACCCGCCAGGCCCACATCTGGTTCTAACTGGTTCTAGGCCCACATCTGGTTCTAAGATAACTGGCGTGGGAACGATTTGTATTGTGGCCTCCTCGCATCTTAGGTGTTCATCCCCTGTTGCAGGTACCTAGCAAATTAGCTGGATAACACTGGTGTCCAGAAGCTCCTCAGTCGGGCTACCCACACCTCACGGATACTTATTTACTTGAATCTAGGCATGTACTTTTTTAAAAAATTGGGCCCATCTGCCCGCGAGGGGGACTCGAGTAAATGCGTCGCATAGGGGGTGGGTGTATTGCGTTAACGTTTAGTGTTTGGAGAGTTGGTGGTAGTGAATGCGTTGTATCAGCAGCTTCTTGACGTAGTTTGAATGAGTCAAGGATATAAGGCGCGTTCGTAGCCTTGGATTCTGTGTCGGTTTTGTGGCGCAGTGGGAAGAGCACCATGTACCTCGCGTTCCGCCCACTGGTAGTGAATGCGTTGTATCAGCAGCTTCTTGACGTAGTTTGGATGAGTCAAGGATATAAGGCGGGTTCGTAGCCTTTGAGTCTGTGTCGGCTTTGTGGCGCAGTGGGTAGAGCACCCTGTACCTTGCGTTCCGCCCGCAGGGTAATGGGATCGAAACCAAGCGCCGATAAGTATTATTTTTTTATATAGTGTAGGGGGAGGGGTGCGGTCCTGTTGTTGAGAGCGAGGAGGGTTGCATGATGCGGGAGAGGAGGAGTGGGAGAGAGGGCGCACCTGCGCGCTGAGCTGTTGCGGACGGACGGCGGACGCTACATGTGAGTTGAAGAAACGCTCTGCATTTAAAAGTTATTTAAAAATTTCGGGGGTCGGCTTAGATTTGAGGACGCGCTTTCCTGTCACCACTACACATTCAACGCTACCTCGCGGCTAGAGGTTTCCAACTTGCAGGCTCCATTTTGCTTGTTCTAACGTTATGAACCCAGCTCTAACGGTTCCGTGCTTGCTTGCTTACATCGCCACAAAACCTCGAGAAGTTCATGTGTTCGCAGCACAGCTGCGCCCACCAAGTGGTGCTGCTGCACCGCGGCTTTTAAGTAGAAGGTAGTTTTGGGTACTGAGAGAACTTCAAACGTCCAAGAAGATGCACCAATGGCGGCCGTAGTGTAACGAACTTTTCAACTGCACCGCAAAGCGAATGGCCGTCACAGGACCCAAGAATGGTCGACACCACGAGGTGGAGGAGGATGTCGCTGACTTTATCCGGTAGCCAAGACAGCGTTGAACGCCTGTGACAACAGAGATTGTTCAGGCGAAGGCGAGGGAGATCATAAACATTTGAGGGGCCGTGCGGCCTTGGTTCAAGGCCAGCAGGAGCTGAGTCGCTCCTTTTATGAAGAGGTTTAGCCTGTGGCGGACATGTGTGTGCCAAAACCTAACCCCGACTTTGAGGAGAAGCTAGACAGGTCCCAGCCATTTGTTATCAAGAAGCAGCAGGAAAAGGAGTACAGGCTAGGCCAGATCGGTAATGCCGATCAGACCCCGGTGTATGCCTGTGGCCTACACAGTGAATGAAAAGGCCGCAAAACATGTCAAAGTTAAAACTGCAGGCTTCGATAAGCAGCACACCACCATGATGCATTGCACGGCCAATAGGGCAAAGCTGCCGGCCTAAATCATATTTAAAGGGAAGACCCTTCCAGCTGGGAAAGTTTACCCTAAAACATCGTATCATCGATGAAAATGAGTGGATGAGTGGTGAACTCACCAAATATTGGGTAAAACTGTTTAGCAACGCCGTAGGCTCTGCTGTTTAAGGAATCACTCCTAGGAGGCACTCCTGCCATGCTTCCCTGACCGGTGCTGTACCACCTTGTAAAAGTCCATGCTTTTACAAGGTGGTACAGACATTGTCCTCTATGTCCTCTATGTAATAGACTAGACGATTGTGAACTCTATGCTCGAGAAGTTTGCCCACGCATGATGTGAGAAAAATGGGAGGAATGTTTTTGAGTGTGAGAGGTTTTGTGGTCTTTAGGATTGGCGTGATATCTGTATGTTTTCAGTGTCGGGAGAGTTCTTTTAATCAAGTGTTCATTCATATATGTGAGCAGATTTTCGAGGGCGATGGGGTTCAGACTGCGCAGAAGTTTCTTGGGGATCTTATCCTGTCCAGGAGTGGTGCTCCTTGCTAAACCGTGTATCGTGGCTTCAATTTCCTGAATGGTGAAAGAAGACTGGCGTTTCCAAGCGCTTCGATGACTAAATGCGCTCGTGTGAAACGCGCGTGTTGCTCCATCTGGTTGGTAAAGCTGCCATGAATTCAGCCACCGGTGGCTACGTCCGAACCACCTGGAGGAGTGACAACCACCTGGAGGAGTGGCAGGAGTGCCCATGGGTGTCCCCATCGTGCCCCAAAACACCCACTTTATCCTACTTCCGACGGTTCAGACAGAGATGCGCCAACAACTCGGAAACACCATGCGGGACGAACACGCAGCCAACACAAGCGCTTCCATTTGGATGGCGCCTGGTGACTGCTGTCAACGCCACTCAAGGTGATTCTACCATAACGGAACCGAGTACAATGCAAGGAGAGGACCTGGCCAAGCATCAGATGACTCTCGAGATCTGCACACCAAGTGGAAGCCTCGCTGTCTTCCTCGACAGCGAGAGCATGCAGCTTTTTAGTGATAAGAATGGACGCAGAGGGACGATGAGGCAGACGAGTTCCTGTCGTCCCCTTCGGGAACCGACGGTCATGCCCTAACCCCTTCTCGCGAGGCATATCCGCGTCCGCAATAGCTCAAGGGGCTGAGTGACCCTTAGAGCAAAGACAGCGGGCTGCCTTGCCAGCCCGAGACATCACCGCCTGGTGACACGACCCTAAGAATGTACTTACTTGACGCTCCTAAAGGTCAGAAAACCGCCCAATGGGAGTCGCGGCGGAAGGAGGTGAATTGACGCCCACCAACCCGATGCAAGATGAGCAGCCACGCCTCGCGTCACGTTGTGGGTGACCGCGACCGCATTCCGGCTTGACACCAGGCATTTCCCCGCGTCTGAAGATGCCTGCCCAGATCGACTCCTTCGCAACCTTTGGAGCTCCGGACGGCATCCCGCTTCCGAATCAGGCGCCTCCCCCGATGGTTCCGAATACGGCGCAGCACGGAATCACCGTTACTTCAACACCACTGATTGAGAACCAGAGATTGCGACCAGCCCACCACCAATAATTATGCTAGACTCCTTTTGTTTGTCGCAGCCGCTGTTATTTGCAGACCGACCAACCAGTGCAGCTTCAGGAACGTACTCCTCATCAAGACGCAAATCCAATTGCCCCGACTAATCGGATTCCCGTACGACCCCGGCGGCTACTGCAGGACCAACGGTGCGAAGCGCATGCGCCTGCGGCACAGGGAACATCAAAGCAACTGGGGGACGCGATATCAGATACGAATCATCGCTCCAAGCACCGCCGATGGGAACCTTCCGACAACATTCATGGCCGCCTGATCCCTCGAACAGACATTAGGTGCCCTGGTAACAGGCTGAACTTCAAGTCCAGTCCTTGCCTTTCTGGCTTGCGGGGAGTGTGGTATAAACATAGAAGGAGATCGGCGCAGGAACAGGGCGATAGCTAGGTGAAGAGGAAGACAAAGCTGCGCCCACTGCCTTGTCACCGCATGATCCATCGCCTTACAAGAATGGTGTGCTGGGTTGTGCTTCCCTTTTAGATCCTCCAAAACGCTCGCGCAGCCTGTCCCTAAATGGCTCGTTGATGGTCATGTTAAACAGTTGCAGCTGGGTCATCATACTGCCGGGTATTGCTGCAATGTCTGTACCACCTTCTGAAAGCATGGACCTAACGGAAACTGTCAAGTCCCCACGGTAGGAGTGATTCCTAGGAGTGAACCCGTAAACAGCAGAGACTCGGTGCGTTGCCAGTCTTCACCCAACCTTCGATGAGGGCACCCCTCGTCCACCCATTCTCATGATTTTGCATGACAGCGTTTTTAGGATAAACTTTCTCGGCTGGAAGAGTCTTCCGCTTAGATATGAGTTAGGGCAGCAGCTTTCGCCCATCAGCCGTGCAACACGACATCATGGTGGTGCGCTCCTTCTTGTAGCCTGTAGTTTTCCCTTTCACTTGTTTAGCGGCCTTCTCATTCACTGCGTAGGTCACGGCCACACCAAAATACATTGAGGTCTGACTGCGGTTCTGTCCCACTCCTTTTTTGAGGTCTGATTGTCCCACTGATCTGTATCATACATTGAGGTCTGATCTGCCACCCTTTTTTTCAGCTGCTTCTTGATAATAAAGGGTTGGATGAAGTTGAACAGCGCAGGGAAGGGACTAAGAGCAGAGGCGACAAACATGGGCGCTGGCCCGTGTTTGTCGCCTCTGCTCTTAGTCCCGTCCCTGCGCTGTTCAACTTCATGCAATGAACCAACTAGCCCAGTTACAAACCCTCCTAAAGGGTTGGAATTTGACTGTGTTCCACTTAATCTCAGGGGGTAGGTTTTGTCCCACAGACGTCCGCCGTCACAGGCTGAACCCGCCCTGCTTCATAAAACAGGTGACCGAGCCCTGGTTGGCCTTCAGCTGAGTCCATGCGACACTTTGAATGTTTTCAATCTATCTTGCCTTTATCTGCATTATCTCCATCGTCACAGGCATTCCATCCTCTCTTTGCTGCTGGATAAAGTCGATGACTTCCTTCTCCACCTCGTGGTGTCGACCGTTCTCGGGACCTGTGAAGGCCATTCGCTTGACAGCGCAGTTGAAAAGTTCACTCCACGGCTTCCGCCATCGGCGCACATTCTTCTCATCCATGCTGAAGTCACGCTATGCTTGGAGCTTTAGAGTTCGCTTTGCCTCCAAAACTACCACCCGCTTAAAAACCACAGTGGTGGGCGTTTGGTGGGCGCCATTGTGCTACTTACACAGGTGCTTCACAAAATCACTAGGCAATGTGCACAAGCAAGTGCCGAATATTGAAACCTGTGTCCGAAACGTTTGAACACGCGAAATGAAGCCTGTAAACCTGCAAGCTGCAAGCTTGTGGCCGCGAGATGGCGTTGCATGTCAAGCAGGATAGTAGCATTGTTGAATCAGATCCGGCCCCAGGCTTTCCTAAGCAACCTTTTTAAAAACAGTACCGTTTGACAGTCGAGTGAATAGGGTATTATTTGCCCACACTATACCACATTACTGTAAGAAAAGACATACCGTAAGAGCCCGTATAAAAGCGTAGCGAGCGTCGGAAGGGCCATTTGGCAGCTGTGACAGCGTACCGACGGCCATCTGATCCTGTGTCTTTTGCAACGCAGGTTGGTCTATTGGAATGCCTCGTTCTTGAAAGTGATTAGCTTTGTTTTGCGCTGTTGCAGTTGCCGAAACTTGGACTTGTGTGTTTTTTGCCTTGTGTTTTTTCTTGGCGACAAGATGTCTAAAAACCAGTCTGTGAACGACAGGGACTATCGAATTGAAATTCTAGAACTACGAGCAGAACTCAAAGAGATAAAGGATAGCATGAATTTCTTTACCAAGACGACATGAAGAAGGAGTTCGTTACTGCGCAAGAAGAAAGAGATGCAATGAAGAAAAAAAATGCCGAGTTGCGGCTGAAATGTGATGTAGGCAAAAACATGATACGGGAGCTTCATCAGAGACTTGTGCAGTGTGAGCAGTATTCGCATCGATCCAACGTTGAAATAACAGGACTCGTAGAAACAGACGGCGAAAACGTAACTGACTTGGTGAGAAAAATCGGTGACGCAGTGGGCGAAGCCGTTAGATGCGATTAAATCGAAGCCTGCCACCGTGTGCCCACTCGAGAATCTGGAAAAAGTACTGTTGTGGTGCAGTTCAAAAGCAGGCAAAAAAGGGACGCTCTTCTTGAGATGGCACGAAAAAAGTTGGTCAAAAATAGCCAGGTTGGAATTCAAAGTGAAGAGCAAATCTATCTAAACGACCACTTATGCCCAACCCTCAAACGCCTCCTTTCCCTGGCTCTGGCAAGAAAACGCGAGTTCAAATGGCGGTTTGTGTGGACATGAAACGGAAAACTTTTTGTGCGGAAAATGGAATCGGCCAATCTCGTCCGCATTGAATCCAAAAACACCCTCGGAAGATCGTTTAAGCGGAACACATTTGGCGCGAAAGTTTTAGGTTCTCTTGACCAGTAACATGCAGTATCAGGAATACTGCTTACCTTCAGACGTCATAGCGCCCGAACCCAATAGAAACACTTAATCTGCCATTCACATAAATGCCCGCTATTTCTCTCCTAAGCAAGACCAAATAAAATTTTTTTTGCGAATTCAAATATAATTTCAATGCAATCATGTTCACCGAAACTTGATACCACAGTGACAGCGACATGCTGTCCCTAAATCATTATAATCACTACTTTTTAAATCGCACTGGGGTACGCGGAGGGGGAGTCGTAATGCGTGTTACGCGACGCATGTCCTATGAACTGCTGCCTGAGTTCACGCAGATCACTGCAGATTACGAATGCCTATCTGTTCTTAGTGACAGTAATATGTTTTCTGTTATCTATCGTCCACAATCTGGCAACGTTAGCGCATGCCATGACTTCATATAAAAACTATTGGACCATGCTTCGCTTCACGCCTATCGCATTTTACTTGGGGGCGACTTGAACACTAATATGGCCCAACATACTGGTCATTCTCTCCAATTAAGTAGTGTATTCGATGCCACCGGCTTGTGCAATGTCATCGACACACCAACTCGCGTAACGTGCGAGAGCCACTCCATTCCAGATTTCTTCATCGTTAGCAGGAACACTATCGTGAAAACAGCTGGAACAATATCGTACGACATCACTGACCATTGCCCAGTGTTTGTCACATATGTGGCATCTACATCACACAAAGTAAACCAACAAACCTGCTCAATCTACAGGCAAATAACATGTGCGCACATGGGTTCATTTCGTTCATGCACCTTAAACCAAGACTGGTCTCTGCAGTCTATGCCAAGAATAATCCCACTGATGCATATAATGAATGTCTCCTGATCTTTCTTCATCACTATAATTGGGAGGGAACGGCACCCGGCCTACGGACAGCAAGGCTAAACCGCTGCTGCTTTTGCAGGTTGGTTACCGCAATGAAGTCGCCTCTTGTCGTAGTGATGATATATGCTTGTTGATCCTGCCCTGCCCTCGAAGATGTTACTGTAATATAGTTGACTGTTGGTCTCCTGTGATGATGCTTGTTATGTCGGGAGACGTCGAGGAAAACCCCGGGCCTGCTACGACGGAAGAGCTCTTGGAAACGATCTTAAAAAAACCAGGCCTAGTCTGAACGTGATTTGAATGCTATAAAAGACCAAATATCTGAAGCAAACGTTAAAACAGATAAGCTAACCAGGCTAACCAGTTCGCTTGCTTTAATCCATGAAATGAATCTTAGAATTGATGCTTTCGAAGCTACTGTCCGGCAGCAGGCGGAAAAGCTGGTAGACTACGAGAATAGAAGCCGGAGAAATAACCTTTTGATATTCGCTCTCGCTGGGATTACTGTTTTTCAGGTAAACACGTTCCACCGCCACACGATATAAAAAGATAACTTTCTCTATCGCACACTGCTGGTCAAGTCGATAGCAGGAAAAACAGGCAGCATAATGTGGAAACGCAGCTAGTACGCGAACGCTTCATTTGGAAAATAGCTCAACCTGTTCACAACGCGGTCAAACGAAAAGTTTCTCATCCTTTCGCGTTGTCGCGGAATCTAAAGTACTACAATTACAAACCAGCCAATGCTGATCGCGTAAAGCATTCATTGTGCAAGTATTGTGCATTGGTCAACAAAGATGGCCTCCGAGCGACTGGGCACTTCGTTACGCCGAGTTAGCCCATTCATAATCACAACCTTCAAATAGTAATTTAACTGGTTTTTCGTTCGTGGTATATTTCGGCCCAGGTAATTTAGTGTCGTCGGTTACTGTCATGAGTCAAAACGATTGTACTGCAATGACAACTGCGTGGAAATCGCCTAGTCGAAAGTCCATCGCGAGCGCGGATCATCGTGACCCACATGCTGTGCGGGCTTCGCATTCGACGTCCGCACTTCCGTAGACGTGACCAATCGGTGACGGTAACAAGCATGGTGGCATTGAAAATACGTATTTACTCGCCGATACCGATTTTCATGTCAGTCGGTGCCGTACCGGTAGCGTTTGCATTGCGGAACTGCGGAGCCCCACCGGCACCACCGCCACCAGTGGTACTGCTGCTTGCAACAGCCGGGATGGGCATCTTCCGCTCTGGCAGCAAAGTAAGTCCTAAAATCTGTTTCCAGGTGGTGAAAACAAAACAAAATGCACACACACAAGCACTGCAGCCATAAACGTAACGCCAAACCACAGCGGCTCACTCGGTAATGCACCGGTACCGAACAGACGCACGGAAAGAACAGAGCACTTAACAGTCCAGCGCGGCAGTTTCTGGCTTCATAGACGGCGCGAGCGTCTGTTCAGAGAAAGCAAATGGCGGCGCCCTCTAGAAAGGAAAACGGTCTATAAAGCAGTGTAACCAGCTTCGTTGTTTTGTTGGCCTGAGAAAAGTGTATTGCTGATGCTGATAGTTGCTTCCCCCAACTTTGTGTGTTAACTCGCCATTGACCCACAATGGTCCTCTCAACGTATTCGCAATGGTCTCTCAACCAAGTGGACTCCTGACAGATTCATCATAAATTTGGCCTGCTTTCATTAGTGCTTACGAAATTGTATTCCCGTGGCTTCTAAGTCACTGAAAAATCGTCGGCAACAATTGAGCTGACGAAGGTGCGTGGATAGGGCATGACAGTGAACGCTCTTTTCCTGCTAGAGAGTTCCGATCCTACTCCTCCTGCTCCTTAGCAACGTATCGGGAGCGACATTTCTCAATTGGGGAATAGCGGGTTGCAATGATGAGGACAGGGTGTTAGAGTGAGTTAGGTTTGTGTAAAGGACTACTGAAACGAATTTCAAAGCTGAGATAACGGTGTTAAACGATTCATGTGTATATGTAGATATCTCCCGGCAAGATTGAACAGTAGTAACCATTCAGTATAACATATTTCAAATCCATTTTAATCTACGCACACGAGAATTCTGAGAGCAGATAGCCTTTCGCAATCGGTATCAGCACTATGCCATCTCTCCTCCTGGTCCCAAACTGCTGACGTGAGGACCCCCGCGACTGGCTTGGGTTGGTGCGCGCTGCTTCGGCATGTATATAACTTCATTGGTTGTGGGATTGACGTCATGCTGCAGAGGTGCATGAAAATAGTGGTGACCATGGCCGGCCTGGGTGCGCGCGCGTCCACGCCGGCAGTGGTGCGATGAGAACGGTGGCGTCACGATCGACTTGCTGTCATGGCAGCCGCCTGGGTGTTTGTTGTATCGAAACGAGACTGACATAAAAAAACGAGGTTGTAAATAATTATTTAGGCTGTGACCGACCATCTAATGTGTCATTCCTTAACTAGTGGGCTGGTAGGCAGCCATTACAGAAAAAAATTGTAACACGAAGTTTTTGTGACATTGCTCCTTCGCGTAAGTTTGGAAGTTAGGTTTGTTTGTTTGGTGGCAGCCGTACATCACATTCTGCGATGAAATTCCAAGCTAGGTTGCTTCAGGGACTGATAATAAATGTAACACTGATGCACCACAAAGGCGACTGTAATAACCTTTTATTGATCTAAAAAAGCAAATGTCATACAGTGAAATCTTGTTAGTTCGAAATCGGTTCATTTGAAATTACAGTTATTCCAAACTTATGTCCAGGTCCCCGTGCTACACTGGGTATTTGGGTGGGGGAAAACTCCCAATAGTTTGGAAGTGTCCGCATTCACAACTGTCAGTTCAAAATAGCAGCCCCTGGCTTACACCGCTCCTTGGATATATAAATATTGGCTCATAATGAATAGAATGCACTGCAAAACCAAACCAAATTTACTAGACACCGAAGAGAATTAGTGAGGAGCACAAGGGGAGTTGTGTTTAAAGGGAAGTCCTCTTAACTGGCTCAGCAAGCACGCCAGCGCTCTAGTGCATGCAGCAGCATGTTTTGACGTCCACAGTGGGCGCTGCCATTGTTCGGTTCAAGCTAGTGCAGATTTTGTAGTGCCCGATCGTTGGGCCTGCGATCAGCTACAATCGCAGAATGGGCCGGAAAAAGCTGACTTGTCATTTATAGAGTCCTCTTCTTAATTCAAACTGCACTTGAACTAGTTCATGGTCGTCTTCAAGCTCAAATTAACGAGCTCGAAGCTGTTAGTCAGACTGTATGTTTTCCCCTTGCACATATTTGTAATCTAATTCTCTCCACAGGTGTATTTCCGGAAAAAATGAAGTTAGCTCGGGTAGTGGTCATACATAAGAGTGGTTCATTAAATGATTTAAATAATTATAGGCCTATCTCCTTACTCTCTGTTTTTTTTTTTCAAAAATAGCCGAGAACATCATGCGAAGAAGAATCACTGCGTTTTCGACCGCGCATAACATATTATCCGAAGAACAATACGGCTTCCGAAAAAAACAAATCTGCAGAAACGGCCCTCCTAGGAATAAAAGAAAAATTGCTCTAAAATACAGAGCAGAAAAAAATAACACTCGGCCTATTCCTTGATCTGAAAAAAGCTTTTGATTGTGTCCAACATGACGTTCTTTTTCAAAAACTTCCTGTCTATGGGATACGCGGTGTCGCATTAGAATTATTAAAAAGCTATCTTACGAACAGAACTCAGTTCACGTCAATAAATGGGGTCATTTCTAAAACACATTAAATAAAATACGGAGTTCCACAGGGATCCACCCTTGAGCCTATCTTATTCCTGCTATATATAAATGACATTGTACACATCAAAGGTTACACAATAATGGTATTATGTGCAGACGACACCAACGTGTCTTTTTCAGGCGTAAATGTGCACGATTTGTTTGCGCAGGCCAACACCTGGTTAGACCGTTTATGCTCATGGCTAAGTGTAAATAAACTACAACTGAACGTAAGTAAAACAAAATACATGTTTTTCAAATCAAAAGGAACACAAACACCGATTGGATTACATCTGCAATTTCAGGGTGCCCAAATACAACACACATTATATTTCTGGGGGTTGTATTTCACGAAAATCTATCATGGTCACCACATATTGATGCACTTAGAGTAGATATTTCCCGAGCCGTAGGCATATTAAATAAGCTTAGGTATTATTTCCCGCCAAGTTTAAAACGCGTTGTATATCATGCTCTTATACACTCCCGATTGAGTTACTGTTCATTAGTGTGGTCAACCGCAACCAAAACAAGTTTAGATCTCCTACAGGCACTTCAAAATCGAGCTTTGCGTGCAATAGGAAATATTCAATTCAATGAAAACATTACTCCGTATTACACCGAATATAAAATTCTTGACATCCGCAAAACACTGACGTATAAATTGGTCACTGAAATATTCCGACAATACAGCTCGGACAGCCTGTTTCTACTCAAATACCAAATAAAAGAATGCCCGTATCAGTTGCGAAAAACTTTATTAACGAAGCCAAGATCCAGAACAAACTATGGTGACCAAGAACTGTCTCACAAAATACCCGATGTGTTGAACAAACATCCGGTGATATTGGAAGTCTTAAATTCAGGAACAACGCCGTCACAATACAAGAAAATTATTAAACAGCTACTTTTTTCTATTGTATATATATGAAGGTATCATTGTAACTATAAGCGAAACTATTTTGTAACATCACGTGCTGCTCACGATGTTTTGAATTTGTTTCTGTTCTTGCATTTTACTTTGTTTCTTCTGTACCCCATAATTATAAACAGCTTGGTACAAAAATTGAAACCCCGTCCAGTTGTATCCAGTTGTATCAGTGTGTGCTAGTGTCTTCTTTTCCTTGTAAATTTTTCTTGTGGTTTTTATTTGCTTTGTCGTACCGTCGGCTGCTGAGGGTGGCGTGGCCTCCGTCAGGCAACTGGTTTGCCTCTAGCCATGTCCCCCAAGGCAATGTTTTTACAATATTGTCTTGAATAAACTTGAACTTGAACTTGAACTTGAACTATAACCGACTGGAACAATCTCCCCTCTGAAATTCTTTCTTCCAGTATCATGTTGAAATGTACTGATGAAATGTTTGGTTTCTAAAAAAAGGAATTCTCGCATATGTTTCGAATAAGTTTGTACTGCTTTGTCCACACGTTTTTTACCCGCTAGAAATTGTGTAACTGGTCTTAACACGATGTAACACCACCACTCCTGCATAGGCCTATTCTTGGCCCGCAGTATTGTTTAAATAAATAAATAAATAAATAAATAAATAAATAAATAAATAAATAAATAAATAAATAAATAAATAAATAAATAAATAAATAAATAAATAAATAAATAAATAAATAAATAAATAAATAAATAAATAAATAAATAAATAAATAAAATCTGCGCTGTAGAAACAGCAGGGGGGACCTACTAGTCGAGTTCACAGAACGGAATAATCTACGCATGATGAATACCTTCTTCTGCAAACGGTAGAGCCAGAAATGGACGTGTAGGAGTCTTAATGGGGAGCATAAAAATGAAATAGATTTCATATTATGCGACAACCCTGGCGTCGTGCAGGATGTGGAAGTGCTGGGAAGGGTAAGCGGTAGTAATCACCTTATGGTAAGATCTCGAATTAGGCTAGATTTGAGAAGGGACCGTAACAAGCTAGTACCGTAAGACGTAAGGTTGAAGAATTCAGGATCGCACTGAAGAACCCATATTCAGCTCTTACCGAGAAGGCAGAGTTTACGACAGAGGAAGCCAGCGACAATCTTACACGTATTATCACGGAGTGTTCAGTAGAAGTCCGGGGCACGATGGCTAAACAGGATAGTGGTAAACTTTCCCAGCAGATGAAAGATCTAATTAGCCAACGGCAAACTGGGGGCGTGGAACCGGCGCAATGGCAGCGTCGCTGACTCATGTGTGGATTATTACGCAGGTATTTAACAGCGGTGCCTCGTATATCTGCGCACCTGACAAGCCACTGCGAGGGACATGCGGGTGGTCATCCGCCGTTGGCAACTCTACATTTTCCCTGCAATCCGAGTAATCCTAGCTTTTGCCTGCAACCAAGCTTAACCCGGATATTGCCAACTACCAGTCAGTGAACCTTGGGCTGCAAACGAGGGCGTCTACAGTGTACATAAAGAGCACCGCAACACAAGATCATCAGGGCATGGAACCGGCGCAATGGCAGCGTCGCTAACGCATGTGTTGATTATTACGCAGGTCAGCAATTGTTCTGCTTTTAGTAACACAGTGCCTTTTTCACTGCCGGTTCAACCCCGTTTGCTTTTTTCAAGTGCTTGTTCTCATTCATGCTCCCATAAACATGTGCGTTGCAGAAAACATCGCTTTGTGTTGTTACGTCACACAGCATTCTATCTCTTGTTACTGTTTACGCGCGGTGACATTGAACTTAACCCAGGGCCGATGGAGGCTGCTCTGGAAAAAATGATTGAAGGCCAGAATGAAATCAATACAAAACTGTCGGCAATTGAGGCATATCAGGTAGTAAACGAGGCTGCCATGCAGGCCGTAAACGAACGCCTAATTAGGCTACAGGAAGAAATTCGCAAAATTCAAGAGCTGGAGACTTGTGTAGAAGAGTGCACTAAAACAATTCGATTGCAAAAGGCCAAACTCCAGTTTCTGGACAGCAAATTAGATGATTTATAAAACCAAAGTAGACGATGCAACTTGGTTTCCTACGGTATAGAAGACACTGAGGAGCGCGATAGCTACGATTCAGCGGAGCAACGCGTACTAGATCTCTGCAAGTCAGTCATATCTGTTGACGATGTACAAATTGAACGCGCACACCGCCTGGGTAAATTTGGGCCGGGTAACTGCCGCCCTATAATTTTTAATTTTGCGACGTACAAAGTCAAGGAGTGCGTACTAACCAAAGCCAAAAAGTTGAAAGGTTAGCATCTTTGTTGATTAGCATCTCGGTTGATTAGCATCTCGGAAGGTTGATTAGCATCTCGGAAGACTTTTCGGAATCCATTATAATGAAAAGAAAGCAGCTTTGAAAATATGCCAAGAAAGTATGCAAGAAACCCGACAAGTATATATTAGGTACGACGCGTTTTAAATCAACGAAACTAAGTATATTTATGATGAACCAAGTGGCGAAGTACAGCGGGCTACCTGACAAGAGAAACAAAAAAAAATGCAACCTGTTATTTTTGGTCGTCAATTGCCGAAGCGTTAAAAACAAAGTAGATAAGGCTAGCTAGCCTTATTAACATGACAAATCCGTCAGTAGTACTTGGTACGAAGGCATGGTTAGATGCTGATATTAACGCTAACGAAATATTTCCTCAAATTATGTCTGTTACCGGAAAGACCAGAACGGCCATGGTGGGGGCGTGTCCCTTCTTGTAAAAGAGGAAATCAACTGTTGCCGGCT
The DNA here is from genome assembly GCF_048455015.1 of Haemaphysalis longicornis. Classification (NCBI taxonomy): domain Eukaryota; kingdom Metazoa; phylum Arthropoda; class Arachnida; order Ixodida; family Ixodidae; genus Haemaphysalis; species Haemaphysalis longicornis. The sequence continues at coordinate 5,167,391 of NW_027526295.1, forward strand.
GGAAGTTAACGTGGGATTATGTGAAGCTGTGTGGGCCCAAGTTAACTTCTGAAAGGGTGCGAGTTTATCGGCGTCTGGTTTCTACCTTCCGCCGGGTAGTTCAGATCAAAAGCTTGGAGACTTTGTAAAGGGAATCGAACTTATTCAGGCAGATAACTTGGTTATTGGAGGCGACTTCAAATTACCTGGTGTAAATTGGTCCCACATAGCTGCTTTTCAAGAAGGGCGAACCACACTGATCATCGAAGTGTTTAAAATGTGCAGCTCGCTTTCGCTTTCTCAACTGGTGTCGCAATTAACGCGAGGCGACAATATGCTGGATTTATTTTTGACAAATATTTTGGCAAGAGATTGCTGGCCGCAAGTGCGGCCCGGCATAAGCGATCACAAAGCAGTTTTCAGCGAGATGTCATGAGTACGCGCGAGTGCCAGACACATCAGAAAGCTAACACTGGCGAGATTTTACTTTCCCTTTACAGGTATTATGACGTTTTCGAAACACTCTCCGAAATTTGTGGCGTTCAAGAGTTGTGGGAAGTTCTCAAAGGTTAAATTTTGGACTGCGTGGTCGGTACGTACCATCGTGGGTATTGACATCGCGCCGTAATAAGAATAAACCATGGTTCACTAAAGCAGTCCGTCATGTCAGTAAGAAAAGAAGAATATTTCTGCGGTTTTAAAAAGAAAACCTAACTTGTGTAATAAAGTAAAATTGGAAGCTGTGATGAATGAGTTTAAACAATCCGTTAGAAAAGCCAAAAACGCGTACTTTTATTCTTTTAACGAGCGTGTTGCCGACCGCCCGAACGAACTATAGCGATTTATTCAATCAAATAGAAAGAACCAAGTGTCGTTTACGGCTCTGGAATGTAATGGTACCTGATAGTCGCGAGAAAGCTACGTGCTTTAATACGTATTTTAGTTCCGTTTCTATGGAACAGCGGCCTGGTAATGATAACTTTAGATTTGGTTTTTAAAGCAAAGCTTTTTACCTCTACCGCCCAAGGGTTCTTTCGCAACCATTGGTGTCACCAGAAAACTCCAGCGAACAAATAAAAGAATTTAGTAGCACCAGCGGGAATCGAACCTGGAACTAATAAACTAACAAAGCGAGAGCTCGTTGTCTTACCGATTTAGTTACGAGCACACGTGAAGACGGAGAAGACAAGTGGTGTACACACCAAGCACACCTACGGGTTTACCCCCTACGTTCTCGGTGAATGCCACGTGAAAGCGTCACGCGACCACTCACGCCCGTCTAGCGGCCCTGTGCGCACCTTGCTCATGTGCTAAGAGTTACAAAAATTAAAGGAAGCTCACTCCAATGCATGACATCTTACTTCTAGTACGCCAATGTACTAAAGCCTGTGGCCTCCAGTGTTCACGTAAAAAATCCCAACTCCTTGTCGTCCGCCCTCACGCCACACCAAGGAATTCATTCAAATACTCCTTGATGGCCAGGCCATCACTCCAAGCCCCAGTATCAAGATCCTGGGCCTACATCTCAAAGCTAACACCAAGAGTGACGTCTCCTTGCAGCGCCCCAAAAACAGCATTAATCAAATCTTACACATGATCAGGCGAGTTCCCACCAAGAAGCGAGGCCTAAAGGAATCCGGTGACTTTCGATTATTTGAAGCTTTTGTCCTCTCGAAAGTCACTTACGTCAACCCCCCGTCTTCTTTTCGACTAGGAAGACATAGAGATGCTTTATATAATGATTAGAAAGGCGGTCGACTAGGCCATTGGTCTTTCATGAGTGCGTCCACACAGAGGCTGCTTAGCACAGGGCTCCACAACACGGTGGAAGAGCTGATAGAAAGCCATCTTTCTAACCAGAAGGTCCGGCTCAGAACTGCGGTGGGTAAACGCATGCTTGAACATATTGGCTGGGCAGCCCAGAATGTCACTCCGCTTGACGTACTCCCAGATTCTTGGCGACTAAAACTAAAGATGCTCTCTTTGCTTAGATATATGAACCCCTCACATGACGAGCGTCACCGAAAAGCACGGGCTCGGCGCTAAACACCACCCTCGGTGGGGATGATGCAGTTATCTACACAGACACCTCCAAACATCGAGGGCAGCAATACGCCATCATCGTGGCTACCTCCAGAACTAACCTCCTTGAGTGTACCTCGCTTAGGATCCAAGAAATGACGGCAGCAGAAGAGGCAGCCATCGCCTTGGCTCTTACTCAACCAGTGGTTCGGAGGGTAGTCACCGGTTCCCAGGAAGCCTACTCGAATTACCAGTCGTGTTTGGTGTCCTGACCTGCACTGTGCGTGCTAAAAAACCACTCCCCAAACGGTTCCATTCAGCTCATCTGGACACCCCCTCACGCTTCAATAAAGGGCAACAAATACGCCCACTCAGCAAGCCTGCGCTTTTACCTCCAGCGCTATGGAGCTGCACGAGCACAGTCACCCGCTTGTCACGTTCAGAGAGATAACCCAGAATTATCGCCCTCTGAGACAGACCGTACCTTCGCCTTACCCTGACCTTTCCAGAGAACAACAAACTACCCTACGGCTCATACAATCCGGGCTCCTTCCCACAGCCTACGTGTCTTCACTTAATGTATCCGAATCGCTACGGCGCTGAATGTAAATTTTGCTCAGAAGTAGGAACACTCGGTCCCGTAATCGGGGTGTGCAACTTTAGGCCTGAGCACCCTCCTCTCTTTCCGTCAACTACCCAACAAGAGCAATTGGAGATGCTGCTGTCCATGCCCTCTCTACCTACCCAGCTTGAGTGGGTGGACCGAACACAGGCCGCGCGGACTGCATATGGGCCCCAGAGAAGAAGGAATCGCTCCCCAGGGCTGCACTCTAGGCCGTTTAGAAATCTGAACAGAAGTAATTCTTCCTCCTCATTCTCTGTCGCAAATCTCGTCGCCTCCGTCCGCGGCGCAGAGACGAAGAAGTCAGATCGTCTAACACCCTGTAGGAGCTTACTTTAATTTCATAAAAAAAATTTCCAATCTTGTGCTACACCAATACAACTCAACCAAACATCGTTCATGCATTGATTTAACCTTACCAAGAATATCTCTTTGAAGTAATAAATGGTGTGGTTAAGTGCATTTCACTTCTCTCGGGTTTTAGATGCGACTGTATCTCATTTACTCGCCTTGTCCATGCAGCGTCGTCGGCGTTGTTGTCGTCCGCCCCTCCCCCTACACTATAAAAAAAAATAATAGTTAGCGGCGCCCGGTTTTGATCCCACGACCGTGCGGGCGGAACGCAAGGTACACGGTGCTCTTCCCACTGCGCCACAAAACCGAGATAGAATCAAATGCTACGAACGCGCCTTATATCCTTGACTCATTCAAACTACGTCAAGATGCTACTGATACAACGCATGATGGGGCAATGATTAACACTTGCAATAAAAGAAAAGAAGCTCCCACTTACAGCAACAATGATGGAGTAAAGGTCGTTGCTACAGCGAAGCCCCAAGCATACCACTTAGAGAGATTGACCAAGATTGGCCAATAAAACATAATAATAATCATAAAACATAACCATACGCGTTCCCGACACGTTTCACGCGATTTCAGAATCAATCCAACGGAAACACCAAGTGTACCCCACGATGCGTCGCATCTACACAGGGTTCCCCTCGCGGGGAGGTGGGCGCAACTTTACTATTTGTAGAGCGATTTGAGTAAATTTAAGTGACGTCGCATGGGTAATCGTTATCGGTGCCGTTTACAGCTTTGCTTTCCAACCACATTCACGGGGTGCATTGGCGCGATTTTTTTTTTTTTGTGATTCCTTTGGTTTCCTTTAGTTGCCTCAGTATCACCCCCATGGGTGATAGTGAGTTTGATATACGCAAAATTGAGCAGCTGCTTTTACATTTTAAGCCGTCCAGTGCCATGGGGCCCGACAAATTACCTACAGCGTTGCTATCGTCATGTCCAGCCGCGTTATCAAAATATTTTCGAATTCTTTTTCGAGGTCACTGAAAGAAGGAGTTCAACCAGATGACTGGAAACTTGGAAACGTTGCGTCGTTGCACAAATCGGGACCACGTCGCCTCGTACCCTATTTCTTTGACGAGTGTAGTATGTAAAGTGTTCGAGCACGTGCTTTTTGCTCGCATTACTAACCACTTAAATTCATTCTCCCTGCTTAGCCCCAACAGCATGGTTTCCGAGCTCCATTTTCTTGTGTGACGCAATTAGCAAAATTAACTCATGATATTGCTGGCGCATTGGAACAAGGTTTCCCCGTAGGCTGCATATTTCTTGATTTAGCAAAGGTGTTTGACATTGTTTTCAATTCCCTCCTCCTAGAAATATTGGCGCGGTAGAACAAAAACCCTGCAATTGTTCGTTGGATATAAGAGTACTTGAACTACCAGAAGCGGCGTATTGTCGTGTCGTAAATGGTCAGCAGTCTGAAGATGTCGATGTAAGTTCGGGAGTATCGCAGGGTTCTGTTTTGGGCCCACTATTATTTTGAATTTTCATGAATGATATTGGTACCAGTATTCCTTCTAGAATACGATTATTTGCAGACGACTGTGTATTATATAGAATTAGTAATCACTTGTATGACTGCACCGCGCTTCAACATGATCTGAATAGGCTATTTGATTGTAGTGAAACTTCGGGAATGCAGATAAACCTGCAAAAAGTTGTGCACATGTGCTTTACGAGAAAGAAAACGCACTATGTTTATTCCTATTCCATTAACTGTACATGTCTTAACCAAACGTTCGAACATAAGTATCTGGGTGTGTACCTTACCTCGGACCTGTCTTGTCGCCATCATGTAAATTATGTGTGTGCGAAAGCTTGTCGTATTTTGGGCTTTCTACGTGGCAACGCGAAACGTTTTCCAGTGAAGACTAAAGAGTTGCTGTACAAGACCAATGTTCGTCCCATAATCGAGTTTGCTTGTAGGGTATGGGATCCACGTATCAAATCTGATATGGAGAAACTAGAGAGTGCAAATTGTGGCTACTCGCTTTGTTCTTAAAGATTACTCAAGGAACTTCAGTGTGTCCACTGCTAAGCGCGGCCTAGGTTGCGACTCGGTTCAGCATCGTAGAAGAGTGCTCAGACTAAACTTTTCCCTCAATATATTTCATAACAAAACAGGGACAGACAGAAGTTGTTATTTAATGAGTCCATTCTATGTTTCACTAAGGGCAGATCACTCTTGTAAAATAAAAGAAATACATTGTAGAACCAAATTGTCTAAGCATGCGTTTTTCCCCGAAACTATTAGCGAATGGAATAAGTTACCAAAAAATGTTGTGAGAATTACATCAAATGATGTATTTTCGTGTTCTGTGTAGTGTATCTTGGTTGAACATGCTGGGTTTGGCTTGTCATTGTGCTTTAAATGATATTTTTGTTTTCCCTGTATTTTGTACAAATTTCTGCTTCCCCCCACTGTAATTCCAAGAAAAGGCACTGTGGGTATTATGATAACTAAATAAGTAAATAAATACATAAAAAAACAAAGCATGACAATGCCCACCCAGCACACAGAATAGGACTTAATCGACCAGATTTAGGAGAAATCCCCAAGGTGGAGTAAGTTTCTGTGAAGGAAAGTTTGACATCCACCTAAATGCTGCCGGTTAAGCTCCGGTTAAGCAGTGCTTAACTGCTGCTCCAGTTAAGCAGTGGTCCCGGGTTCGAATCCTGGACCAGGACGAATTTTTCTTCAACTGCGAAGTTTCTGAGAAAGCTGTATAGCTTTCCTTTGTAGCCGTATGGATGCATTTAGGTGGATGTCAAACTTTGCTTCACACAGAATAGGACCAGCGGAGCATTCGAAGTTAATAAATAAGCGCAAGACAGCTGACATACGGAAGTATAATATGGAGAGTATCGAATATGCTGTAAAGATGTAAAGAACAGAAGCAGCCTGAAAGCACTGAAGTGGCGTCTAGGCGTGGGGAAAACTCAGATGTATGCATGTAAAGACAAGCAAGGCAATGTCATTGCAAATATGGATAAAATAGTCATAGTAGCCGACGAGATCTGTAGAGTAGCAGGGGCATCCACGATATTGCCGAACGAGAATGTAGTTCAGAGGAGATATACCAGTAACGAGAATAGAAGAAATAAAGGGGGCCAAGCACCTGTTGAAGATAATATAACAGTAGACCTCTTGAAGGATGGCGTAAAATTGTACAAGTAAAACTGGCAGACCTGTACACGAAATGCCTAATGACCGCGAGTATAGCTGAATCTTGGAAGAACGCGAACATCATCATAATTCTTACGGAAGGTGGCATGAAGGAATTGAAAAATTACAGGCCGATCAGCTTAGTGTCAGTCGTCCATTACGTACCTACCAAGGTAATCGCTAGCAGAATTTCTGCCACCTTAAATTTCCGTCAGCCTAAAGACCAAGCGGGGTTCCATAAAGGCTATTCAACAATAAACCATATTCATACGATCAATCAGGTGATAGAGAAGTGAACGGAGTATGCTGAACCCCTATACATAGCCTTCATAGATTAGCAGAAAGCATTTCAGTCGGTCGAAGCCTCAGCAGTCATTCAGGCATTGCGGAACCAGGGTGTAGACGAGCATTATGTAAGAATAGTAAAGGATATTTTTGGAGCATCTGGTTTTTATTTCTTGACAAAACCATGGGGAGGCTGAGACTAAAGACGGACGTGGCCTGGCAGGGGCCTCAGCCACAATGGGTCTTCAGCCCCAATGGGTCTTCATCCCCAATATTTACAATGTGTCCACAGCTACCATCCTCCTCCTTAAAGGGACACTGAAGTGATTTGTAAATAATACGGGATTACGAGCGCAAATTGTAGTCCGGAGTCCCTAGGCCCTGTTTCGACCACTCTGAGCGCGTTTACGTGAATTTACTTAGTAGAAAAATCAATTCGAAAATGCTGTCCTCCTCTCTTTACGCTCGCCCATTTTCTGTGGCGTTTTCGTGTGACGTCAGCAGGAGAGGAGCTGGCAATTGGCTGCGCTACTGCACGGCTCGCCGACCTTCCGCGACCGAGTCAGTCGGCCCAGCGTTTAGTCCGCCGGCCGCCGACGGCTCGTTGCAATTCGTTCACTCAGTTGAAACGAAGCCAGGACACGTTTGTGAATAGAAGAATGTGCCTTTCTTTAGTTTCTTAGTTTGTACAGTGTATCTAGCTCCAAGTCAAGGTCGCTTCAAACAATTAAGCGCTGCACAAGCGCCCATGCGATGCTTCGCTGACTGGTCCGCCAGTAGGAAAATATAAGGCCTCTTGAAGGGGGAGAAGAGTCAGCGAAGTCAATATAGGTACTAAGGAAATAAAATCAATTGATACTTTTACCGTACAGCGTAAAACTAGGGTACGGGAAGCACTTTTTTGCGCTGGGCGAACAAGTACAGCGGTCAGCAGCACGACTACGCATCTGCGAACGCTTTTCCGTCTACGAAATGCAATTGCTAGACGTGACCTATTGTTGAAACTCGGGGGACGCTTACTGCACGAGCGCAATACAACAAATAGTCACCTAAGCTGCTTGAAATACTAAAAGTAAATAAAAGTGTAAACTGGTTACACATTATATAGCTGATATTTCCAACATCAGCGGCAGCGATGGCGTAGAGGTAGAACACCCGCCTCGCGTGCAGAAGGACCGTGGCTCGAATCCCGGCTCCGGACAATTCCTCCCACCGGATTAAAAAAAACAAAAAAATCCGCGTATTGGTGGAAATGCACAAAGGGGCTTGGGGTGCGGCCTGACCCCGGCGACCATTGCCGTAATGCACTCCCTCACCAGAGCAGGATTGGACACCCTGGTGTAATAACGGCCACAACCTCCCATGAATACGCCAATTAACCCTCGGCCCTCAGTCCCCAGCGGCTGCGAAGCAACTGACCACGGCGGTGGTCAGACCTGTGACGCAGCAGAGGGTGCTAAGTATCCCTGGATCCGGACAGGCCGCCAATGGAATCTGAACCTGGCAACGTTTAACGCGCGAACCTTATCTAGCGAAGCAAGTCTTGAGGTGTTGTTCGAGGAATTAGAGGGCATTAAATGGGATGTAATAGGGCTTAGCGAGGTTAGGAGGGCAGGCGAAGCCTTTACGGTGCTGAAAAACGGACACGTCCTACACTCTAAACTTTTTTTCCTCCCATATACTCCCTAGAGGTTCTTTTTCGCCTGTCCTCTAGTGGTCCTCCTTGTAGGAGTTTTTTTACTACATGGAACAGGCAGGTTTTGTTTACCTCCTCAAAACAGGGAGTTTTTAGGTTATAGAAAGGAGGTATTTAGGGAGTGTTAAGAAATGTTCGGGAGAATTTAAGGAGGTCAAAATGGAGTATTCTTTACATCCTGAAAGGTGTTTTTAAGTGATGTTTATGGAATTTTTAGGCGGTTAAATAGGAGCCTATTATGGCTCCCTTTGGAAGTACTTATGTTAGTTTAGGGGCGTTTTTAGGAGGTTCAAGGGAAGCATTTACTTCTTTTGAATGGAGTTTGACGAAAGCTTGGGGAGTTTTGTAGGCCTTCCGAAAGGAGGTTTTCAAGGCCACAAGCGAGAATTTCTAGTTCCCTGCGGGAGTACTGATTTCACACGGTTTTTCTCGATTTCAGGTTTATTTCAAACGAACTTTCGTAGACAAGTTTACATGGTACATGGTGTACACAAAGAGGTTCCGAAATAAATACTTATGGCGGCCTCATATTGAAATCACAAATGGTACATTGCTAAATAACACGCCAGTTAGGAATTGAAGACAGCAATACGATGCTAGTTGAACAAACCGTAGAAACAATATTACTACAAGAACTGGAAATACGCGAAAAACAAAGATAGGCACAAACACAACCGCATGGTAAGTGAAATCATTATAGAATACTATCGGATCGAGAACGCGTCAGTACTTATCAGAACTTATCAGTACGCATCAGCGCTCAGTACACAGTGAAAAAAATGATTTCAGTGGTTTACAACAACAACAAAAAAATTCAGTAGGTGGTGAAATGAGCGAGAGCTGTGTGCTAGTTGAACAAATTGTAGAAACAATAATACTACAAGAACTGGAAATACTTGAAAAACAGATAGGCACAAACACAACCGCATGGTAAGTGAAATCATTATATAATACTAGAGGATCGAGAACGCGTCAGTATTTATCAGAACTTATCAGTACGCATTAGTACTAAGTACACAAAGTGAAGAAAAAATGGTTGCATTCGTTTACAACAACAAAACAATTTTTCAATTTCTGGTGAAATGAGCGAGAGCTGTGCAACGATTTGATATTGAAAGGTAACAAGCATTTTGTAGGTGGTAAAGGCACAAGAGATAAATGATGTAGGAGACAGACTGCAGTGAGATGGCTATGGATAAATGAGTAATATAAAGAACGAAAAATATGCTGCGGAAAATACCAGTGCGTTTTGATAAAGACACAAATGCGCCAAGAAAAGTGACCGAGTCTGACGGGTTAATTGCAATGATATAGAACAGAATGGGTGGTATCGCGACAGCTTCTTTAGAGTGAGAACAAAAAGCCATGAAATTCGTGTTTTTCGGATAATTTTTAGTTGATTCATTTCGCACCAGTTGCCAATATTATTTAGATAATTGTTTCAAGTTAAATTAGTTTGTTAATATTATTGCTTCACTGAAAGATAGCTGTATTATCAGCATACAGAACGGCCCATCAAATACCCCTTTTCAGTAAAAAAAAGAAAAAGAAAAAGTCAGAAATATAATACGGAATTCTTTTTCACTACTTTCCAATGATTACAGGATTGAAAACAAATATTAGTGAGCGATATTGATGCGATAAAAGTTAATTAGTTCTGAATCCTTCACACGTGGTTTGGTGCTGGCAAGGTCCAAAAAGGCATGTTCCACAAACGTTGGAGCTATGTGTGCCTTCTTGGGATACTGAATGTTGAAAACCCAGAACGATGCAAACAGACTACACAGTCCTCCCAGTAAAGATGATGCAGTCAAGACACGCTGGCCATCGATGTGGAAGCTAACTTCCCCGTTCACGGAATGCAGGCAGGGAGTCAGAGGAACATCTGCCTGAAAAAGCAAAAAAAAAATGCCCCACACGTAAAATTCAAAACAGACACTATGGTAAATGAACTTAATAATTCGGTACAGTAATAAAATTGTAAGGCCAGGTTCCCTGCGAATTCCAGTACCTAAATTAGGAATCCAAAGGCTTCATAAAACCAAGTGCCAGTACATTAACCGTCGTGACTTTGGCAGCAATAAAAAAGACATTACTTCCGCACAATATACTCGAGCACATCTTTAAATGACAGTGAAGATAAAATGCAAGTCTCTGTAGGTTGATAGATTAGTTTTTGTTTTTGACTGAAAAACACTTTGGTATTGCATGATTTTGTTAACTGCTGTCTCTTGCTTTAAGATGCCAGCTTGCATCTATTCAAGTGAATGGGCACACTGTTAAAGATGCAAACCCTTACACTGCCTCTCCCCTACAATGGTGGCTCACTTTCATAGAAAAAGTGCAGCTTTTTCGAGCTGGACAGCTGTTGCAAGCCGTGGCAATACTCACTTCTGCTGGAGGGGCCAACTTGGTTTCCGAATGCAGCCTTGCCTTGTACAGCACAGCCTATCCTGCCTTAAGATCTATGAAGTCATTCAACTCGATCATGTATCAGGATCTGCAGAAGAAAATCGTGTCAGCAAATTATGAATTCATGTCGGACAGGCACTCACTGTTTCAGTTATACTTGCAGATACCTCCACCTATTTCCCTCCTGGTGTTACATCCAAAGCTAATTTGTTACGGCTTGTCTCATCAAGTATGGTCATCTGTCATAACACAGCTAGTCATACAGGAAAGTCCTTCACTGGGTCAGAAAACACTTTCTTTTTTTACAGTAGTGATAAACTAGGCGACTCAGTCATCCGTATTCTGACAACTTAATATTCTGTGTCACCGAGCTGACAAGCATGATTGGTGCATAAGGTCATTTGTAGCCGCAACCGTTACTACAGCCTTGTTAGTTAACGTAAACCTCGTTCATGGCACCAAATTACTTGTGATTGCACGGCAACGAAAAAAAACAGCTGAAATGGAAACGCTATTCTCGCGAATTTACCAACGCTGCATGCCACACACACCTGCCTTAGTTAATTTACCGTGATTGTAGAAGTTTCCGTCACGCAAAACCACAGTGCACTTTTTGGAGCTGCAAGCTCCGTGTGAAAATCGAGTGTCAGATGAATCGAGTAATTTTTGTGCATGGTCTTACTATTGATTATGACGAAGTTATTACCAACAAAAGAAGAGTGTGTGCATTGTTCTTCTAAAAAATGATATCCTTTTTTATGCCCGGCTGACTTGTGTCATGCTACGGCAAACTCGGTTCTCTTCCATGAGGGCATGAATTTGTGTTTTTAATTACGTGGCCTTAGCTGGCGACTGACGGGCCCCGATTGTATACAGACTCCTCATTATCATCCGGAAGGGAATAAAAACATTTGCATTTAAACATGCATTTAATCGTTCGATAGGCTCATAGCATCTTTTACGCATATCACCGTTTCCTTAGTAGGGTACGCTGTTAGATGTGAAGAGTCGACTCAAGCGAGCAAACAACCCCACCGAATCTACAGGGCACAGTTTTCGAAGGGGGTGGCCGTCTGATCTGCGGCTTTCGCCGACCAGAGCGCTTAGAATGAATCAGAGCTTTGAACGAAAACAACACAAAGACTTATATTTGGACAGGCAAGCCATCAGGAGCGTTAACAAATAGATATTACAAAGTAGAGCAGTTAACTAAAAAGAACACGAGCAGTTCGATGCATATGAGAGACAGAGTGCCACAATATTCACCGACCGGGCCCGACGATGCACCGCTGTCGGAGGCGATTCGGCTACTTGAGTAACCGTCACGTTGCTTTGAAACGACTCCGCGCGCGACAAACGATTTCATCTCAAATGCCCTGTTACAGACCGGCCTACAAAAGAATGCGAATGCATACCCCAAAAGCCACAAACAAAAACAATAAAACGAGTGTGCGCTTTTTTCTTTGCCCGTGCGTGTACGTGCTGTGTGCGGCACGGGTACTTCGCAGTTAACCCTATCCAAACGTTTTACAAACGGATCGACTCATAACAGACCACTTACCAGCGAGCTGTCCACAGCTGTCGCCGTATCCAAATGCTGTTAGCGGCCGTTCCTCGTGTGACAGGGGCACAAAAATCTTTCCACCAAATGGCACTACTAGTCCTTCTCAAATAAGAAAAACGATGGCCCAAGGCGAGGCTTGAAGCTCCGGCCGCACCGAGTCACCGGCCGCGCTGCGCTGATAGCACGGAGGTTTACATCCGGGCAGCAAGTCGTGCCGCCAGGGCAAGTTGAGTCGCTGCAGTCGGGTGCGTTGGCGCGCTGGCACGAGAATTTCAATCGTCTATATATGCGCAAGCAAGCGAAGCAGATGAGCATTGCAATTGTTTGCAACGGCAAGAACTGTCTCTTTGTTATCAGCAGAGTTTGACAACACCTATCGCCAAAATAAACAGATTGAAACAACACGGCCGCGCTGTCTGCCTGTGATCGCGCTGGCTGAAGCATCCATACGGGTATGCGTACGGTATGGGGTTTGTAGCTGCATGCAACCGTCGCGTCCTGCTTACTCGTTCTAATTAGCATTAGGCCACGGTTGAAGTGCTGATACACGGAAACTACAGAAGACTAACATGGCGACCGCCCGCTTGAGATGATTATCCCAGATGGGGAGTTTATTTTGGACGTGGTACTATACAAGGAACCGAACGCCATCTCACAAATGGTGTTAAGGGGTTCTAAATCCTCCCTTTTGCTACACAGATGGGCAACGGTTCTACCATCGAGGTTCGTCCACATTTTTAGACCATGCCTAGGGAGTAAATTTTTTTCTATAAGTACTTTTCAGGGCACATTACTTGATTAAAACTCCATTTCCGGCTAATTTGCGTTTACAGTGTATGTTACCGTGGTCTAGAGGACAGAAGAGAACTGGGAGTGGGATTTGTAGTCAATAAAAGCATAGCTGGCAACATAGACGAATGCGGCAGCAGGTCTTGTAATTAGGCTCAATAAGAGGTACAAGCTCAAGGTAGTGCAGGGCTACGCGCCCACATCCAGCCACGACGACGAAGTAGTGGAACGCTTCTATGAAGATGTGGAATCGGCAATGGCTAAAGTAAAAACACAGTATACTGTAGTTATGGGGGACCTCAATGCTAAAGTAGGCAAGAATCAGGCTTGAGACAAGGCAGTTGGGGACTATGGTCTGGGCTGTAGAAATAGCAGGGGGGACCTACTAGTTGAGTTTGCAGAACGGAATAACCTACGCATTATGAATACCTTCTTCTGTAAACGGGAGAGTCGGAAGTGGACCTGGAGGAGCCCGAATGGGGAGCACAAAAATGAAATAGACTTCATATTATGCGATAGCGCTGGCGTCGTGCAGATGTGGAAGTGCTCGGAAGGGTAAGGTGTAGTGACCACCGTATGGTAAGATCTCGAATTAGGCTAGATTTGAAGAGGGACCGCAACAAGCTAGTACGAAACAAGCCGATAAATGAGCTAACAGTAAGACGTAAAATAGAAGAATTCAGGATCGCGCTGCAGAACCGATATTCCGCCCTTAACGAGGAAGCCGAGCTTACGACACAGGAAGCCAGCAACAACCTTACACGCATTATCACGGAGTGTGCAGTAGAAGTCGGGGGCACTATGGCTAGACAGGATACTGGTAAACTTTCACAGGAGACGAAAGATCTAATCAGGAAACGGCAAACCATGAGAATCTCTACCGCAGCTGACAGAATAGAACTAGCGGAGCTCTCGAAGTTAATCAATAAGCGTAAGACAGCTGACATACGGAAGTATAATATGGAGAGGATCGAATACGCTGTGAAAAACGGAGGTAGCCTGAAAGCAGTGAAGAGACGTCTTGGCGTGGGGAAAAATCAGATGTATGCACTTAAGGATAAGCAAGGCAATGTCATCACAAATAGGGATAAAATAGTCACAGTGGCCGAGGAGTTCTATAGGGATCTGTACAGTAGCCGGGACATACAGGATAATGCCGAACGAGACAGTAGTTCAGAGGAGATAGACATCCCACCAGTAACGACCGAAGAAGTAAGGAAGGCTTTGAAAGAAATGAAAGGGGGCAAAGCACCTGGTGAGGATCAGATAACAGCAGACCTCTTGAAGGATGGCGGAGAAATTGTACTTGAAAAACTGGCAAACCTGTATACGCAATGCCTAATGACCGCAATGGTACCGGAATCTTGGAAGAACGCGAACATCATCCTAATCCATAAGAAAGGTGACATGAAGGACTTGAAAAATCACAGGCCGATCAGCCTACTGTCAGTCGTCTACAAGGTATTTACCAAGGTAATCGCTAACCGAATCTCTGCAACCTTAGATTTCAGTCAACCTCAAGAACAAGCAGGGTTCCGTAAAGGTTATTCAACAATGGACCACATTCACACGATCAATCAGGTGATAGAAAAGTGCGGTGAGTATACTGAACCCTTATATATAGCCTTCATAGATTATGAGAAAGCATTTGACTCGGTCGAAACCCTAGCAGTTATTCAGGCATTACGGAACCAGGGGGTAGATGAGCATTATGTACGAATACTAGAGGATATCTACAATGGGTCTACAGCTACCATCATCCTCCATAGGGAGAGCAGTAAAGTACCTATAAGGAAGGGTGTCAGACAAGGAGACACAATCTCTCCAATGTTATTCACAGCATGCTTACAAGAAGTATTCAGAACGTTGGATTGGGAACACGTGGGAGTAAGGGTTAATGGAGAATACCTCAGTAACCTCAGATTTGCTGATGACGTTGCCTTGCTAAGTAACTCGGGGGACGAATTGCAAAGCATGCTTTCCGCACTGGGCGAACAAAGTAGAACCGTGGGCCTGAAAATTAATAGACAGAAAACTAAAGTAATGATCAATAACCTCGGGGCAGCCCAGCAGTTTGAGATAGGTGGCGAGGCAGTGGAAGTGGTAAGCGAATATATCTACTTAGGCCAAGTTGTGACCCCAGATCCCAACCATGAGGCAGAGATAATTAGAAGGATCAGAATGGGGTTGGGTGCATACGGCAGACATTCCCAGATAATGAATAGCAGCCTACCATTGTCGCTGAAGAAGAAAGTGTATGACAGCTGCATCTTACCGGTAATCACCTACGGGGCACAAACATGGAGGCTCACCAAGAGGGTTCAACTTAAATTGAGGACGACTCAGCGTGCAACGGAGCGGAAAATGATAGGTGTAACATTAAGGGACAAGAAGAGAGCGGAGTGGGTCAGGGAGCAAACTGGTGTTAAAGACATATTAGTAGAAATTAAGAAGAAGAAATGGACGTGGGTAGGGCATGTAATGCGAAGGCAAGATAACCGCTGGTCATTAAGGGCAACAGAGTGGATCCCTAGAGAAGGCAAGCGTTGCAGGGGCGGAAGAAAGTTAGATGGGCAGATGAGATCAAGAAGTTTGCGGGGATAAATTGGTCACAGTTGGCACAGGACCGAGATAATTGGAGAATAATGGGAGAGGCCTTTGCCCTGCAGTGGGCGTAGATAGGCTGGTGATGATGATGATGATCATTTCCAACATCGGCATCACCCGTCCGTAGCCTAGTTGTCTGGAGCGCTAGGTATGTCCCCCGGAGTGTTTTGCCAGTCTCAAGTTCGAATCCCTGCGGGTGCATGCCTTTTTTTTTTTATAAGTTCACTTTTTGGTTTTTCGCCGATGTTTTCTATACTGGGTTCACGTTTTTTTGGGCCGCAACATTCATTTCTCCACGAACTAGCCCACAGAACTCGCGCAAGCTGGCACTGGAGCGCTAGCGAGTTCTCGTTGGCGTGCTGTTGCCATAAGCACCGACTGCTTGCGGGCAGTGGGCACAGGCCAGAATCAACAGACCCTTGAACTGGTGCGAACACGCTTTTTACGATACAGGCATGAGTGAGGCAAGCTCCAAATATGGGGGGGAAGATGCATGCATTTGAGCGTCTTCGGGGACGCGGAGGGCGTTCATGCACTGCGTAGGGCTCAGCTAATGAATGCTACGATTCCAAGCCGTCCTGGGAGGCTTATCTTATGCATTTTACAGCCGACAACATGGCAGAAGCGCGGTACTACGATTACTGTGATATTGAGAATGCCCATCCAACGATGCCATCGTATGTCAACCTGTTGTTTTACAGAACCGAAACCGAAACCGAAACTTGTTTGATTGCTAACCTTGGGCATCGTCCAATCACGGTGCCCCCTCCTCCTAACGTCACAGCTTAGTTGGTGCGGCCGCCGCAAACCGCGCATGGTAGTTTTTCTTCTTTCGCGCTTTGTAAAATAATTACCGATTAGTCAACTGTATAAACGATGAAAAGTGTGCTAGTTTGAGCCAGTCTACGCAGTGCAAGCAAAAACGGGAGCTTGACAAATTCACTTCAGTGTCCCTTTAAGGATAGCAGTAAAATGCCTATGTGGAAGTGCGTCAGACAGGACACACAATCTCTCCAATATTATTCACAGCATGTTTACAAGTATTCACAACATCGGATTGCGAATAGGTGGGAGTAAGCGTTAACGGAGAATACCTCAGTAACCTCAGATTTGCTGATGACGTTGCCTTGCTAAGTAACTCGGGGGACGATTTGAAAAGCAAGCTTATCGCACTGGAAAAACAGAGTAGAACCATGGGCCTGAAAATTGATATGGAGAAAACTAAAGTAATGATCAATGACCTCGGGACAGCACAGCGATTTGAGATAGGTAGCTTGGCAGTACAAGTGGTAAGCGAATATATTGTCACGTAGCCGAAGATGACGCAGCTGTCTTGAAGAAAAAACAAGTTTATTGGATCGAACTTGTGCTCCCCTAACAATTCAAAGAATACACAGGCGGCGAAACAGCAGTCAACAAAGTGACGTGCGTAGACTGGTGTCGGCGATTCAAATGCCGCAGCATCTGCTCAGCGGGAATTTATCACTCGGCGCGAGGGTTTCTGGAATAGTCGAATTGTATCCAGAACACTGTAGATCAACGAAGATTATTCTAGGCTGTTCACATTAGTTCAGAACGCTCTCCCTATCAGAAGAGATAACACATGCGGCACAGAAAGAAAGAACGGAACACGCGGCTCCCTTGGCACAGACAACACCGATAACACAGACCGGCGCAGCCTGGCGGCAAAAGCAAAACACAAATAAACAAACCCGATGCATGGTTCGCGGCAATATCTACTTAGGCCAAGTTGTGATCTCGGATCCCAACCATGAGGCAGAGATGATTACAAGGATAAGAATGGGGTGGAGTGCGTTCGGCAGGCGTTCTCATATGATGAATGGCAGCCTACCATTCTCCCTCAAGAAGAAAGTGTATGACAGCTGCTCCTTACCGGTACTCACCTACGGGGCAGAAACTTGGAGGCTCACTAAGAGGGTTCAACTTAAATTGAGAACGACTCAGCGAGCAATGGAGTGGAAGATGATAGGTGTAACATTAAGGGCCAAGAAGAGAGCAGAGTGGGCCAGGGAACAGACGCGTGTTAAGGACATATTAGTAGAAATTAAGAAGTGGACGTGGACAGGGCATGTAATGCGAAGGCAAGATAACCGCTGGTCATTAAGGGAAATGCGTGGATCCCTAAAGAAGGCATGCGTAAAAGGTGGCGGCAGGCCGTTAGATGGGCAGATGACATGAGATGGGCCGATGGGCAGAAGTTTGTGGTGATAAATTGGTGGCAGTTAGCACAGGACCGGAATAATTGGAGATTAATGGGAGAGGCCTTCGCCCTGTAGTGGGTGAGATAGGCTGATGATGGTGGTGATGATATTACCTTCAAGATATTCTTTGCAAAGCTTAAATCAATGCATGATAAATGAATGCTTTTTGGTTGAGCTGTATTGCTGAAGCACATGAGTGGGAACATTTTTATATAAAATTAAGTGAAGCTCAAACCCGGTGATAGACGATCGCACTTCTCCGTATCTACGCAGCCGATTGGGGCAACGGGATTGGCGGCAGAGACGGAAGAGAAATGCGCTGCCATGCGTTGATGTGAGATCCTTTTACCTGTCAATATTTCCTAGCGCATGCGCAATGCAAGCACAGTCGCTTCACGACCGGTGGGTACAGCGCACAGCTGCGAGAGAGGTCACGTGACGCTATCACGTGGCATTCGGCAAAAACGCAAGGGGTAAACCAGCAGATCTGCTCGGTGAGTGCACCGTCTGTCTGCTCCGTCTCGGGCTGGACTGGTAGCTACGCCTGTAACACAACGGGCTCTTGCTCCTTTCTCTATTCGTTTCAGGTAAGATTCGAGCGGTGCCAGTAATTTATTTTATTTGTTCGCTGTAGTATTCTGTTGACACCAAAGGTCCCGACAGAACTCTTGGGGCTGTACAGCTACAAAGGTTTGGTTTAAAAGCTATCACGTCAGTTCCGCGGTGGCTTTGTGGTGCTACTGGAAAAGGTTTGGGAACGCTGGCTTCAAGTTATTTGTAATAAAACTGAGACTGACAGTTGTCCATGACACCTGCTGCTATAAAACAAAACTTCCGGCGTTTATTTACTCATTTGACCTGTCGAACATCACATAATTCACTTCGGGATATAGTGACGATAAAACCCGAGCTACAGCCCATTTTTATTCGTTGACGGGAATTCCGTAGTGTGGACTCCAGGGCGAACCAGCTAACATTGAGAAATAAAGAAACGCGGCGTAATCGTACTCCGTTTTATAAGTCAATTGCACACTGATTTTTTTTTTCAACATAATGTACTTTTCTATTGACAGCAGCGCACCAGCAGCGAAGCAGAAGGGTGTTCCGGAAAGCGTATTGCGCTAACTGACCACAACAAGAAACAAATCAGAAGGAGTCACACACCTATACCTTTGCTATAAAACCGCATGGCAACCTTCTGAATTGCTTTTGCTCGGTTCCTCACTGCCCGGCATCTCATGAGGCACTCACAAACTCGGTGACGACGGGCAGCATGAGCGACATGGTGGCCGTCTGGCCGACGAGCTCGGTGAGCAGCGCGGCGCCCACGGTGAAGAGGATCTGGGTGACGAACTTGTACTGGGCGCTGCGGGGCGCGTACTGGATCAGCCAGGGCACCATGCACGAGCTGCGCACTGCGTCGGCCACGCACCCGCTGCAGCCGAACGCCAGCAGGGCCATCCAGGGCAGACGGAACCATAGGCGGCCGTACTCGCGCGCCGGAGAGTGCAGCACGCTGCTCGATGACACCGGCAGCGCCAGCGACACCAGCACCATGCTCAAGTCCAACACCAGCGTGTCGAAGCTGAACGACATGGCACCAAAACAGAAGGGCAAGACGCTGTGGCAGTGTCCCTCTAGTCTAGCCTTACTTACTGTCGTTGCGCAACTTTCTAAACATAAAATTACCAAATTTAAAATGGAGTAACAAAAAAAAATAAAGAAAAAGGAAGTCAAACAAAAAATAATTAAGAGCAAAGCAGACACAGAAATTCTAAATGTGCAATCAATTAAGCAAGAAATCTTATCCCCATAGTTACGCTTCATGCTACCTAGGCGAAAGACAACTATAGAAACACAAGTATAGTACTCAGCTATTCTTTTTCTTCTTTATAATTTTGTTATAACAATGATTGTAACAGAATCTTAGCTTTGCAGTAGCGAACGCGCGTCGTTTTTATCATGTTTCGAATTAAACCAGTAGCACCAGTCGTCTTGAACTTGTTTGCAAAAAACGTACACTGAGGTGTACGTACACTTGGTACACTGAGGTGTACCGAGGGGCTGCATGTCTAGCACAATATCTCTAGCTCTCCACCATTTTCCGGCACTTGGACACGAACGAAAGTGAGTTACTTGCTTGTCGCTGAAGTCTGGTAGCAAGGTGTGGACGAAAGCGTACGATCGTCTGCCTACCCAGCAGAGGAACACGACCAGCGACAACACACGCCAGTAGCTGTGGAAGCGAAAAACAAAAACACACGGCCCTATACACGGCCACACGGCCCTATACAAAAACACACGGCCCTATACACGGCCACACGGCCCTATACGTTTTTTTGCGAAGCATTTCTGGTCGGCCTTTTCAACCCCGTGCACCGAAGCCCTTCTGCTTTAAAATGTCTAGAACAGTTCGCGAGAAGTCTCATAGATAGTCCTTATTAGTAAAACTTCGGAAATAAAATATAAACAAGACCTTCCAAACCCACGGAATCGATTCGTAAACTTTGTATACAGGAGCAGGAGGCAAAACGGTTATTGAGAAAAAAAAATTATTAATAAAAACTTCAAAAAATTTAGAATGCTGCATCTCATAAAGTGTGCCGGCCATGTTTCCAGTTTTCGTCTTCCATTTCAGCGCATTTTTTTTTTCAACAAAATGTCCGTGTAGAAACGCCGTTTTTTCTTCCACAATTTCTCTTCCACACAAGCAGTTTCGACAATTTCGCACATCAGCAGAGTAGCATTGAGGCGATTGCGAGCATGTTCGTTCCCGTCTGGCTTTGCCTGAATTAGTACAAGCGCGACATTATCTACAAATTCTGGCAATAACACAAGCTTGAATGCTGCGGTAGCGCGAAATGATGTTTCAAACGGTAGGAAATATCGCTCTACATCGTAAATGTAATTGCAAGCGCCAAACCACTGAGGTTGTTGCTGCAGTTTGTCAGGGGCCCACAGTGAGCGTCTATTGCTTCCCTTATTTCTAATTTTTGAGCGCAATATGTAGTCGGTGAACGACCAACATTGCATTGGCAATATTTGTCATTCATCAAAAAGAACCTGTTCATTTGCACACAAGGGCCTCCCGCAATTTGTGGCGCACCCCTGGCGTACAGTTTTACAGGGTGACCTCTGTAAGGCCGCGCACGCTTCAGTACCGCAGCAACTCCAGCGTCAACACCGACGGACACCCAGGTCGACACAAAAGCGCTGCTTGCGATCTCCGTTGCTAGTGGGCTGTGGCCCAGCCCTGTAATCGTTGGTTGCTTGTGTGTCTCGATAAGTAGTGATTTTCAGGTAACGAAATACTGGCGCAGTTTTTTTTATACCCAACATGGTCACCAACTGGAGCTTAGAAAATCATGGCGACATAGTGTTTACGTTATTGCTCGTGTAAATATTTTTGGTGTAACCGAAGCTGCCAGAGGTTCACCAGCGTTTCTTTAGCGGAAACAAGTTGCGAGAGTTCCTGCTTTATTTTCTAGACTGAATGCTTGCCGCGTTTAACGCGCCGACTCAACGCAGGCGATGAGGCACGCAGTAGTGGAGGGCTCCGGATTAATTTTGGCAACCTGGGGATTTTTAACCTGCGCCGAAATGTCGAACACACGGAAGTTTTCTGCTGCCTTTCTTTGCGGTCAGCCTTTTCTGTGGTCGATATCGAGCAATATGTGCATCTGGTATTACCCGTCGCCGTAGAAATTGTGCACATGTGCGTGTGTTCTGATTCATCGTTGTATGTGCCACTCGTGCATATTTATGCGTTACAGGGTGTTCCGTAATATCTTACTAACACACTGCTCCCAGTTCGGTTGCCTCGGCTTCGCGGGTTGCCTTGGCCGGTCACGACACACCTGGAGTGAGGGTGTGCGTCTTTGGGTTTTTGTTGCGAGAGCATTATTTGACTTTGGTAGGCCAATTACGCATCGTAATCGTAAGTTATAACTTGGACACAACATGTGGCAGAAGGAACAAGTAACAATAACTTCAAGTACCTGAGGTGAAAACGAAAAGAAAGTGCGTACATTTAGGTTCGGATGGGAAGAGGACACAGGGCCTCCAGAATGCTATAGCCGAGCAGTGGCTCCAAGGCTCTAAGCTAACTAACGGTGGACACAGCGCATGCGTTGGCAGCTTCGACTTAGAAACGTGTGTTAAGCACATGTGGTGAGGATTCCATGAGGAATGCCGGCATGCCCCTTAGTAACAATTGGGAGCGACCAGCAAACCACGTATCCGCTAAGTGTCATCTTTGCTTGGCGATGTGAATGGGGGTATTTGCTGGCATGACGTTAAGCCTAACGTAACGTTACCCTCAGGTTCACGCACAATGAATTGGGCGTTGCTTGCTTGAAAGTAAGGTTCGCTTGGCGGCTGCCTTAAGTTATGCTAATGTATACGCCTAGCAAAGGGAATTGGGCAAGGCTCTGAGCTATTCAAACTGTGAGGAGAAAACTGGCTAAGGAGACATGATGGCGGTGGTAACGAGAGGACAGGTTCCGAAAGTGGACACCCTCGCATTCGCTGCATAATCAGGTGTCCTCAAAACCGTCTTGGTTGGATATTTTTCCAAGGAAGATGGAGGCGTGCAAACATCTCCCTCGCCTATTCGACGGCGTTATACGCCGAATGTTGCATGACTTCTACAGGCTGCGGTTGCTCGTAGTCTTCTATAGCATTTTATTTAAAATATAAGCAAGAGGTAGACGAACACTGCAAAGGCAGCATTACTATCTTCTGTAGCCAGCCAGTTCAAAAAGCCGTAAATATAATGGTCGCAGCACTCACTCTTCGTATTAAGTTTTTATGCATTGCGAAAAATACACTTGCACGGACAATTTTCTAGCGCCTCCTACGCTGCTGCTTCCTACGTTATTGATAGTAATCACTATCACATCAGAGCAGCTTAGTGTGCTCGGAATCCGATCAAATTGCTTTACGATTTGTCGACAGTACTGTAATTTTTTCTGCAGCATTATAATTTCTTTTACAAGCCTCATTAATTACTGAAGTGGTTTTAGGGCAGCGCAATGCCTTCAATCGAAATAAATCATCATTTCACTTCTGTTTATCTTTCTGCAGAGGTAGCGCCAGGGTCCGAATGCTTAGTAAAGAGATGTATGGCAAAAAAAAAAAAGACGAAGGACAAAGAATGCCTGAGGACGAAACGCTAACTTGCAAGTACTGGTTTATTGAAACAAGCACTCATTTAAACAACAGCGTACATGATAACAGACAACCTACGCGACGCAAACCAAAAACAAGGAAAAATAAATTTGATACCCCACTAGACAATCTTATCGCCTCCTTCCCGAGCCACGGGCTTCAAAATAAGCAATCTCTTTTGTCGATAAAGTAATTGATGCTTGACTAATGCATCCGTCTTCGGCTTTGTAAATTTCTAGCGCTTCCACTATTTCCCTAGTCGTTTGGTTCTTGCTCTTGAACAAAATCTTGCACTTCGAAAAGGAAGGCACGCGTCCACAATAGCGACAGTGTTGCCCAATGTGGCCCTGCTTATGCCGCACGTTATAGTTGTGCTCCTCAACCTGTAGTTTACGCATCGACCGGTTTGGCCTATGTATTGCTTGCTACATCGAGTCGGAAAGGAGTACACCACGCCTTGTGCACATGGTACAAACTGGTTTTCGTGCTTTATCGAGTACCCTTTTGGTTTTTGGCCAACTGGATTCGTCTGCTTGCAGAGCCGCGATAGCTTGTTTGGCGCGGTAAACAAAACGTCGACCTTTGCGCGCTTTCAAGTCTTTTTAATGTTATGGGATATACTGTGTAAATATGGTATTGCCCCTTTCTTACTACGTGGTTCGTCAGCGTTTTGCGCGTGTCCTTGATTTTTAGCGTCATGTTTAAGTTTTGCGGCCAACCATTCACCCACTGAAATAAGTAAAGGTTTTGGATACCCCGAGGCAGAGAGACGTTCCTCTTGCTTGGTAGAACTTTCTTTTATCGTGTGAGCGCATGATTTTTCTAGAGCGTTGCTGAAGCAGAGCCGCAGAAGACCGCTCTTAACGAGCTTCGAATGCGCAGAGTTAAATGGTAAAAGGGCCTTCTTGGCACGCGGTTCGTAAAGCCAGCCAACGTGGTCTTGGTAAAAACGGATTCTGAAATCTAGAAATTTTATACTGTTTTCTTTGGAAACTCGTGCGTTAAAGTAAGAGGGCTAAGATATTGACTGAAACTGATAAAATGGTATTAAAAAATCTTTCAACTTGCCCGTCGGCTGCGTCAATGAGTATTAAAAAGTCGTCGACAAATCTAATAACCTTAACAATACCAGGGTCACCCAAGTCTTTTGACATGGCGCTGTCACAGGATCCAAGGTACAGACCGCTTATGGCAGGGGCAATGCAAGAACCTATACAAATGCCTTTTCGTTGCAGGTAGGTGCCATGGTCCCATTCCGCGTAGGTGCTATTAAGATAGACATCGAGGAGTTCTAAAAAACCAGCAACACTGATCCCAGA
This sequence comes from Haemaphysalis longicornis, assembly GCF_048455015.1. Lineage (NCBI taxonomy): Eukaryota > Metazoa > Arthropoda > Arachnida > Ixodida > Ixodidae > Haemaphysalis > Haemaphysalis longicornis. The sequence goes on from NW_027526295.1 coordinate 5,191,609, forward strand.
GGTATTTTGGAAGGCAACATCACCATACCTGTCAATGGCATCTTCAACACAACGAAGAATGCCGAAGATAAGATTGTATAGTGTGGTATCAAATTTATTTTTCCTTGTTTTTGGTTTGTGTCGCGTAGGTTGTCTGTTATCGTGCACGCTGTTGTTTATTGTGTGTTACTTCAATAAACCAGTAGTCGCAAGTTAGCGCTTCGTCCTCGTGCATTCTTTCTCGTTCGTCTTTTTTTTGCGCTATACATCTCTTAATAATGATCGACCAACTAGCCCAACAACGTACTTTACTAGCTGAGTAAAGGTTTGTAGAGAATGTTTACAAACAATTACTACCATAAAGCTTGCAATGGTGACGGCTTGGGCGAGTTGGTGCATAATTACAAAAAGGAGAGCCGCTTCTACCTTTTAATTCATCTCATTCAAAGCTCGTGGAAAGGTCTACCATAACAATGTGCTTTCAAAATGCCCTAAACAAGTCATGTTTTCATTTGATGAAGGATAGCTTCTGCAAACAGCTTGACCGGCTTCCAATAGCGGAGTGCCCCAAGAAGATGTTGTCATCCTTAGCAGAACCAGATAAAAAAGATGAACAGAACAGCCAGGCAGCCATTGAACGTAAGAAAAGTGATAAATTAACAGTGATTCGTTACATGCCTCGGAAAGCCCACAATTTGAAAAAGATAGGAAAAAGAGCTAGTGTAAGAATTGTATTTCTGCGCCTAAAAAGCTTTTTGCCATGTCTGTGAGAGTCAAAAAACCAAACAAAAGAACAATGCAGACCTGCTCTGTTAAGCACGTAAACCGATTTGTATAGCGTGTTAACGGCGTCGTGTATTCGATACCGCTGTCCTGTGGGAAAACGCATCTAGGACAAACTGGACAATGCCCTGATGAAAGAGTAAAAGAACATAACTATAATGTACATATGGTGGTTAGTGGCCATTTGTGTCCACTGTAGAGATTGCCGAGGCTGCACCCCGATCTTTCACGCAACACAGGTCATCACCAAACACAAAGATAAAATAACCAGAGAAATAATTGAGGCTGCAGAAAAAGAGCGAAATCTGTGTGAGCAGACCCTCGTTGTCCCTCTCCCAAAAAGAGATTATTTTCGGTACCACAGATAGTTACCACATCGGTATACCCCATCGGTACCACATGCCTAAAAATAAACTTCATAAGTCAGCGCCCGTGGTTGTAACTTTCTGAATGTGTTTCGTAGGTGTTGCGCTGTTCCCCTCTTTGTACTACGATAACGAACTTTTGTTATTGTTCTAAGAAAGTGTGACATTATTTGCAGAGGCCTAAGCCGCTATGGAGCTTCAGTTTAATGCAGTTATATATAAAAACTCTCTCCCTCAAATTGCACAAAACGTGGGAGAAGTTCAAGAGGCTGTAATTCAAGGTTCTTTAGTTTCAGGTTGAAAAGGCGCGTAAAAAGTTCTCGGGGCTCCCATGCCTGCTTACATGCTTCGAAGGTGAAAGCATGACATAATATTTTGACGGATACCTATTGTAAAGAAGTCCACCCGTCGGCATAGCAGCAAGGCTGTTTTACCGCCCTTTATCTCTCTTAGTCCACTTTCATTCATCTTAGCTCATCTTAACGATCCCTATTCTGGCTTAATTCATTTATTATTGCTTAATCCTAGCTTAATTACAACTTCATCCATCTTAATCCACCCTAATCATTCTTTTCTTTTGCGTTCATCATTATTTTCTGTTCATTCACAGTCATTCATTCTTTTCGAAGCACGTAAGCTTGCTTGGGCGCTACGAGAACATTCTTATAAAAAAATCGCAGCACGTTATTACGCCACAGTACCTGTGGCCACTTCATTTTGTGGCCACTTCCTGAATGACAACAATCAATTTTTGATATGTGTTTGTAGTCAATCTGGCTGTGAGACGTCCCGTGCCCCAAATTCGAGCATTGCCTAATGAACTGTACTTTGCTTCCGCAATTATTTAACTATGTCTCATCAGTGGAAGAGAAAACGTGTCTTCAGTTGACGGTATTTCTTGCTCATTAGTGTACACATTAAGCAATATTCGCATGGCCACTGGCTGGCCAAAGGCCCGAATCAACATATAACACAAAACATACCTATGAGGGGCGCAGCGTGAGCGGAGCCTAAATTTATCCCATGACTGGCTCGTAGGTATAGTTAGTTTTTGTTAGAAAAAAAGAGCCTCAAGAAATATGCTAACTTGAATTTCAAATGCTCTCAAATCGGATTGCAGCAAGACAAACTTTCTTGTGGAAGGTAATTTTGATCTTCACCATCCTACGAATAAAAATAAACGTGACTTGTTCGCGAACTCACTCCTTTTTTTCTAGGTCCCATAACGTCATATGAAGAAATTTATATGATGTTATAAATTAGGTCATATAATATATGACGTTATAAATCAAGTCTTACAAAGTAATTTACAATCAAATTGTTATGTTTTCGTCCTCAATTCTGAGCCATCAATCGTATCTAAAACTCCGTCATAATAAACTAGACTAGACAACAATGAAGATATCCGAAGGAGCCATATAAAGCTTTGGCCGCCCACCGCTATGAAGACTTCTACTAGAACTAATTAGTACAAAATGGCATAGTTAGGATGGGTTAACAATGCAGCGAAACATAGCAGCTGAGAAAATGCATGCGAGTTTCTTCTCACAGTGCTTTTCAGCAATTTAAACGTAGCCAATCAATGTTGATGTCAGAAAAGTTATGCACAAATTGCTGGAATTTTTATGGAGGCTAAAATTATGTTTTCTCCCAATTCTACCTCGCTAAGTTGGCAATCGTCTCTATAGGTCTCTTCGGTTTCTTTTCACTTTGGACTGTGCGGCACAGTTTGGGACAGGGGTAGGCGAGGATCGTTCGCAAAAAGGTCAATCATTAGTTCGGTCCATTCGGTCATCCTCCTAGAAGGTGCCCAGTTGCATAAGCAGCCATCAAGCACGAAAAAAATAACTTACTCCAGGCTTTCATAGGTGTGAAGGCATTTCTGCATGGTGTCCTGGATGGTTCTCTGCATCCCCATGTCTTGCGGTGCGTCACTGCGCAAGGAGATATACCTTGCACTACAAACGTGCATACCATAAATGGCAGATTCATATTAGGTGCACGTGACGAGTAGAGAGCCGATCAACATGATTGATTAACACACAATATATCAAGACAAAAAGCTTTTAACAAGAATGGCATTAGAAGCTCTTATGAACAACTTTTACAACATATTAATTAATTAATTTATTTATTTCTTCATTCATTCATTCATTTATTTATTTATCTACAATACTGCTAGCCCTTGCGGGCTGTAGCAGGGGTGGGAGGTGAACAGGTGAACAATACACAATGTTAAGTAAAAAACGAGTCCAGCGGTCGTTGAAAGTCCTGTAAGAGTCAGCATCCTGGAACCACCTCGGGAGGAAGCGCATTCCAATCAACAATAGATCGCAACGGAAACCAAAACTTAAATACATCCACCCGCGGTACATATATCTGTCATTGTGATATAGTACCTGTCATATCGTATCGTACCTGCCATATAGTCATTGGTACGATACCGACACTCGTCCTGGGGGGCGCGGGTATATTCCGGGATCCAGTTAGTATTTTTTATGATACAGGAAATAACGAAATTTTAAACGAGCTATTTTCGTACGTGTAGCTAATGGTTGAAGGTCAGCCCTAGCAAGCAAAACTGATACAGACTGTGTTCTCTTGTATTTAAATAAATAAACCTCGCTGCCAATCTTTGGACTCGTTCAAGTTTGTTAATTTCAGTTTTAGTATGCGGACCCCAGATGATAGCGGCGTACTACAGCGTTGGTCCAACAATCGTCTTATGGGCCAACAGTTTAACAGAGGGTGTTGCATTTCTCAGTCTCCTTCTCAGAAAACCCAGCTTTCTCTTCGCGAGGCCTCTAATGTTGTCAATATGCTTGTCCACTTTAAATTGTTGGATAGAGTGACACAAGTATTTAAACTCAGTATTACTCCTAATTTATCTATTACTTATTGTGTGTTTACAGTTTAGGGTTTTTTATTTGGAATTGTCATGCAAAGAGTTTTATCGAAATTAATTTTCATGTACATTTTTTCACACCATTTATCACATTGAGGAGCATCATTGAGTGGCATTTGATCAGAAACACTTTTCACGTGACAAAACAAGAGAAAATCATCTGCATATAACCTTACATCAACAAAAGGAGGAATAACCGTTGCAATATCATTAACATAAATTAAAAAATTGGGCCCATCTCCCAGCGAGGGGGACTCGAGTAAATGCGTCGCATAGGGGGTGGGTGTATTGCGTTAACGTTTAGTGTTTGGGGAGTTGGTGGTAGTGAATGCGTTGTATCAGCAGCTTCTTGACGTAGTCAAGGATATAAGGCGCGTTCGTAGCCTCCCATTCTGTGTCGGATTTGTGGCGCAGTGGGTAGAGCACCATGTAGATTGCGTTCCGCCCGCAGGGTCGAGGGATCGAAACCAGGCGCCGGATAGTATTTTTTTTTTCATATAGTGTAGGGGGAGGAGTGCGGACTACGACTACGGACGTCAAGGCGGGTGACATCGTGAGTTACTGAAATGCTCTGCATTTAAAAGAGTAAATGTCCTAATACAGAATCTGGTGGCACACCTGAGGATACGCCTAAGAGAGATGAACATGCGTCGCTTATTTCGACAAACTGCTACGTATTGCTCAAGTAGGCTTCAACCAGTCTTGCAACTGCAGAATCAATACCACGTTTCGAGATTTTTTGAATACGTTTCTGGTCAAAAAACTCTATCAAAGGCCTTAGAGAAATCAATTCCTATCCCATCGACTTGTTCTTATGAGTTTATCTGAGTTGCGAAAGCATGAACGGTTTCAAAAAGCTGAGTTACGCTTAAAAGGCCTTTTCTAAAACCGTGTCACATTTTATAAAACAGATTATTGTTTTCTGTATACTGAAAAAAAAAATTGAAATTATATGTTCTATAACTTTGCAAGCGGTGCCTGGTATAGAAATTGGGCTGTAATTAGAAACATTAAGGCGGTCACCAGCTTTGAAAATGGGACCAACTTTTGCCAATAACCAATCATTCGGGACAGCGGCTGCCCACAAAGATGGATAAAAAATTGGATATCCGCAAAGATGGATAAAAAAAACAACTAAAACTAGAAACCCAATCTGAGCAGCGCCTCTAAAATTCGTTGGGAATCATATCCGGTCTGGTGATTTTTTATGACCCGATTCAAGCAGTAATGCTATTACGCTCTCTTTAGATACGGTAAGAAGTTTGGCACTAGTATCATCGAACATGCGGCCTTTTTTTAATCATCCGTACTTGGAGAAAAAACACTACTGAAGTCGTGGTATCTCCCATATATAATTGGCACCACACGTTCTCACAGTCTTTAATAGGCGACAATAGTTCATACCGAAGTGTTTTCTTAATCAGTAAAGCAACGCCCCCGCCTTAGTTTTGTCTGTCATTACGCAGTACATGAAATGAAATTGGAACAACACCCGTATCTGCAATATCTTCTGTCAGCCAAGTTTCTGTTTTATAGATAATTTATAGATTTATAGATTAATTTTATAGGTTAATTTTGCCCGAAGAGGTGCCTGGGACAATTTGTTCCGTGACCATTTGTACCGGGACCATTTGTTCCAGAACCGTATGTTCCGGAACCATACGTTCCGAAACCATACGTTCCGGAACCATTTGTTGCTACTTTGGAGTTGGGACCATTTGTTCCGGGACCATAAGTTCCGGGACAAGAAGTTCCGGGGCCATTTTTTCCGGGACTATTTGTTCCTACACCCTTACGCATATAGTCAAGAGGAGAGCGCCAGAGGGATTTTCTTTTTTCTACATTTTTTTTTTGAGTAGTAGTCGGAGACACTGATATTCGTACCTTTCAATTTTTGCAACACTGAAATATGGCTATCTTTTCATTGTAGTCGTAGAATTTTACAATCACTGATCTGTCCTGTTCACTTTTCTTTTGACCAATGCGGTATGCGGTGAATGCTTTCTACTGAGGACATTGTAACACCAAGGCGCGTTGAGAACATGTCTTTAATATTTTCTCTTCAATGTCCTGTCGTGTCTCCTTATCAGTTTCAGTGACACCAAAAACAAGAAGATTATTTCTTGAGCCGGTAATGATGACAGCACCGATGAAACCCGTCGGGACGATGAGCCTGTCCCCTCCTTGGGCGGAAGCGATGGGCGGCCCCCGCAGACGCCAGCGAGTCGCAACCCTTTGTATGGACCTCACCAGCGGCTTTTTACGCGGCGTCGGGGAGGGCTTTCCTGTCCACCTGACCATCGGGGACGGCAGGGGGAGAGCGCAGGTCAAAACCCTAATTGGCATGTGCGCTGCTGTGGGGAGGCGGCTTTGCTTGCGCCCTGCTCGCGCATGCTTCAATAGACAGATTTAGGCGTTCCGGGCGTTCGCGTATTGCTGGGCATAAAGCGGAGCGTACGCTGGTCGCGGCGCCCTCATGAATAGTTTCAGTGCAGCGTTTTTCGTAGCGTGCGCTAACGCTTGCGGCGCCACCTGTTGAACCCAACACGAAGTACCCAAATTTGACCTTTTTTTACGTCGCTAATCAAGGCAAGCTGTAACTGGGCGGCGTTTTTTTTCCAATGCGTTAACGCTGCTTTCAATTGTAAAAATCTTGCAAGTATGATAAAAAGGACCCTCTTAGCTTGATTCAGTATCAGGGAAAAGTATAATACACCCATAGTGATTGTTTTGCTCAACCGCGCAGCGCCAGCGTTTTGAAGCAACACACACTGCTCGGAATACTCAGTTTATTCAGCTCTGAAATATTGCAGCACCATGCGACAAATACAACTGAGTATGGCATGCGGCGCTAATGCGACGCGCAAAAGGGAACAGCGGGTAGGCTGGAAGGGCGGTTTAGTGATACACTTCACCCGGGTGTAGCAACTCAAAATATACGATGCGTTCCTATTACTCACTTCCTCTTATTTGTGGAGACTAACTATAAATCCTTCACATTTCCCACTGGTAGCACAACGTTCTCAGCTCGCACCCGAGGGTGCGACGACAGCGCAGGCGAAAATTTTTGAATGCCCGAAATGGAGGCCGCCGATCTGCACTAATACTGCACGCATTCGATCACCGCGACATGCACACAAACACCGCCACCCGCTTCGGGAGCCATCCGGGTTGTTCTTGGTCATTCATTTCTGCCCATATGCCTGTTGGAAGTGAAACGTTGTCGCCTAATGAGAAACACACGCACCGGTCCGCGTTTTAACCAGTTTTCAGTCGGGAACCTCCTGCCGCCGACATCGACCAGGCAGCAGACATGTTGGAAGCAAAGTGCCTCCTCGCAGGTGCGCAGCGCCCCGCAAGCGCCCCGGAGCATAGCTCCCAACCGTTCCGTGCGTAGCGCTGCATGGGCGGATCCGCCCATGCTCGTCCGGAGAGCGCGCCCAACAAAAACCGTCTAACGAGTTTGTCCAGACCTGCGACTGCGAGCGCTCGCACGAAGACTCGCTCCCGTGGTGGTTTCTGGGCGCCAGAACCCCACGCACCTTTCCAGCGAACCGTGCGGCGGTTTGGCACCTTTTTGGCTTCCGGGCCTCCACCAGGGATCGTGCCGCGATATAACCTTGTGCGCTGCGGTGCTTTTTTTTAATTTTAGTCCACTTTTCCTTTGTCTTATGTTATGCTTCATCATTTGTGTAAATAAGTGTGAATACACTTCCTTTTCTTCATCAGCTACTTGCCTCGTCTCGTCATCGGGTCCTTCACCAGACTCCACGAAGACACCATTCACCTCAACAACAAACCTAACTTTACTGAGCCCTGTCTTCCAATTCGTTTAACCTTTCTTGCTGTCATTTGATCGTGCGCTGGAGGCTTTCAACAGCAATGTCAAGGTTATTTGCTTAGCAACATATTCAGACAAGTGTTTCAATTTTTTTTCTATCTGAGTTACCCTAGCTTCTATTTGAGTTTGTGTCTTTAAAATTGTCTCAATCCTTTCTATCTGAGTTACCCTAGCTTCTATTTGAATCTGTGTCTTTAAAATTGTCTCAATCGCTTCCTCAACACTTGGTCTGGGATTGAGTTCAGCGTCCCCGGAAAGCATTAGCACCAATTCTGACCACAACTTTAACAGAATTTCAAAACAATTCGCTGGGAGTGGCTGCACAATCAGAAAAAGGATGGCCAGAACAATAATAAGATACAGGAGCATAATAAGCCACCTGCAAGATACGCCACGTATGCTTCAGCGACATTGTTCCTTGAGTGCCGCTGCTCCCACTGAAGTGCTGCTGAAGCGGACGAGGTTTTATATCTTCTTTGCGGGGTGACGTGCTTGAAGTTCTCCATTTCCATAGGTTGGCTTCGATGACGTCACGGGATGCTGTCGGTGATGAGCTAGGCAAGGGTGGGGCTTGGTCGGTCGATATTGGAGCACTGAGCCGGAGCGGCACCATCTCCAAGATAAGCCACGAATGTTGCAGCGACGTTGTTGCTGTAGTGCCGCCGCTCTCAATGAAGTGCTGCTGAAGCGGACGAGGGTTTATGTCGGTGATGAGCTAGGTAAGGCTAGGACTCGTTCGGTCGAGGTTGGGGCACTGAGCACGAGCGGCACCTTCTGCAAGAAAAGCCACGCATGTTTCAGCGACATTATTGCTGTAGTGCCGCTTTCCCACTGAAGTGCTGCTCAAGCGGACGTCACGGGATACTGTCGGTGATCAGCTAGGCAAAGGATTTGGTCGGTCGATTTTGGAGCAATGAGCATAAGCGACGACGCCGCCGCCGAGTCGCGAAACCATCGCCCAACTGCCGAGTTGCCCGACCGCGCCGTCATGCTACGCCGACGGTGACACAAACACGTCGGCCGATGGAAAGTCCGCGTAGTGTGACTGGCTCGCCGACCGAAGACGCCAACAAAACCGGTCGCCCGACCAGTCGCCCGACGGCGTGAAACTCTGGAGGGGGAATTGGAGAATGATTTATCGGGACAATCTTCAAGGAGACACCTCCGCCCAGTCATAGGTAACTATGTCTGCTCTGGATGCCCGAGGCCTCAGGCCCCATGACCTTCCATTGAAGGGGCTTTTATTAACCGAAGAGTTTCATTTTTAAACGCCGTATTAGGCTCACGTATATCTAAGGAGCGTATAGTGTGGTAGAAGGAACCTCGACGTAGTACCGACTTGGTGGAATGCATCAACGTTGTAGAAGGCCCCTTGAGTGCGCCGACGGGCCTTAAAGAGGTACTTTTTACCTACATTTACTTGCCTTGCGGCGTGCCGTTGAGACATTAAGGGGAAGAGTCAGGTCGCTTATGAATGAAAGCATCACGTACCCGCCACTGCGTCCAGGTTTGCCGTTTGCAATACGACAGTAGGCGAGCCAAGTGATTGGTTTGCCTACCATTTGCGCTTCAAGAGATAAACCACGATGTTTGACGTTGGTGCTGACATGATCTGAGTTTACCTTAAATGAAATGCCACCAGTTCGAACATGGTTTTCTACGTTTACTGATGCGATAGTAACAATAGCAACTTTAACGCTTTTCGGCCGCATAGAAATGTACCGCCATTTTTTTTTTTTGTTTTGCTTCGATTCTTAAATGTTGTCTGTAATATCCTGCAGGCCAGCTCGCCGTTACTTCAGTTCGAGATGCTACTTGTTCAGTACTCACAATTCCTCAATCACTCTGGTGCTTAGGGTATGCCAGTAGCCGATTGCTGACGCCACCACCACAGGACACAGAAAACTGCACCAGGTGCCGTAGGTCATCGGAGAAACCCCGTACTGGCTGCGAGAGAAGAGAAACATTGGTTCTCAATGCATCTGGAAACCCAATCATGGGTCGCTCCGCGCAAGCGATGACAATTTCGGAGAGTGCCAGAAAATATAGCAGCCATTCCATAGCAGCAATCTACGCATTTTCCGTTGTAACTTCCCGCGTAAGGAATTGGAAAGTCTTGATCAACGAGATAAGTGGAACACTGGAATGTTTATTAAAGGTTTTTATTTCCCATAGAAACCTTGGTACATTAATAGTATTCTCTACTATTTTTACACGAAAAAAGAACTCTCGCTCCTCGGAGACTGACCCGACGCACGCCTGCCCGCCGCTTCCCGTGGCGAAAAAGCGCTCGGGCGGGGCTCGCGAGCGCCACCGCGTGGGGTTGACACTAAGTGCCTCACTCGGACGCGGCCGCTTTTTCCACTACCCAAGTATTATAGCTCACTGTACAAAAACGTTTCTAAACGCGGATGCCGCCGTGATACCACGCTGTTGTTGCCACATCAGTAGTTGAATATACCGATAACAGTTTTCGCAAATCAGCCACAAATTCAGGGCCCTAAAGTAAATGTGGGAGTACATTTACTACGTATTTTATGATTTTATAAGTTTTTTCAACGCATTCCTGTTTGATCGACAAAAATAAATATCATATTAAGCGAAAACAAATGGGCGCTGAGGCATGAAAATCAGTTCGGGTATTTTGTGCGGAGCGTCAGTCTTGCGGAAGTAATTTATAAAGCTTCCGGTGGCTCAGTAACTAAGGCGTTGCGCTGCTGAGCACGAGGTCGCGGGTTCGATTCCCGGCCGCGGCGGCCGCTTTTCTGTTGGAGGCGAAAGCAAAAACGCCCGTGTGTACGAGATTTCGGCGCACGTTAAAGACCCCCAGCTGGTCATTAATCCGAAGCCCTCCACTACGGCGCGCCCCATCGCCTGCGTTGCGTCGGCACCTTAAACCCCTCGTCTTCCGCAGGGCTAAGCTTGCGTTACAATACCGTACCAATAACCCCCCATCAAGAACCCTCTCCAACAGTGACTTCTGCAGCTGCGCCGCCCTGCTATTGCAAGATAGCCCCGCTGCCATTTTTCGCCCTCGGCCAGAAGTTGGCAGGCTCTGCTCGGCGCCCCCTCCCAAGTGGCGCCCGGGGCACTTGTACCCCCCTGCCCCCATTGCGCGCTTCGTGCATTTCTCGCGCCACTCTTGTCTGCACGAAAGGTGCAGACAAGAGTGGTATGCTGTAGTTCGGTTCCTCAACGTTCAATTTATAGCATGGAAGTGGCGATACGTTTTCATTAATACGCCAAAAAAGCGGAGCCCCATCGGGAATCTCAGAACGGCCGCAACAATGACAAAAAACTTGTACGCCGTGGGTCGTAGGAAGCTCGATCTTTCCAGACTATGACTCTGAGCCTTCAATAAAAGCATAAATAGAAACAAATCGAGAAGCCTCTACCTCCGGAATTCAGTTTAAAACAGCAGTTTCAATCGCTTTCACTGGTAGCATGACGCATTCTTGCATTTTTGGGATGCCCTGCAATGGTAACACCACTTAACTGCACTGGCATTGTTTCTAAGTGCTTCCAATATTTTTTGCGTGTTCGAAAGGCAAAATAAAATTACCCAATTTTAACCAGTGCAGAGATATAAATGCAACCGTTCTAACTGGTCTTTTGCGCGCACCTTTAGTTAAATGAAATGATCTGCTCATTACTGAGTAGTCGGCCCCAGTGTCTATAAGGGCGACTACATCAAAGCCGTCGATGGACACCTTGACGTCGGACACCGCCTTCCTCGAGTTCCGGGTGCGTCGGGGCGTCTTATGTCGGCTAGTGCGTGTTGACGGTCGGGCACTGTGCGTCGTCGTTGTTGTCTTCTCATCGGCAGTCTCGGTCATGTCGGGTACGCGCCGCGCCGTGTAGCTTCGTCGTGTTCGGTAGTCTTCTCAGGGTTAGGTCGGGTCGTTGGGATGAGGGCATGTCGTGAATCACGGTCTTCGGCGCATCCTTGCGTCGTTGGAGGGTTTCCGGTTTTTCGCCGTAGAGCCACTTCACCCCCAGAAGGTGCTGCTTTTAGTTTCCCCCGCGTGGGCTGGGAGACCTTTCCTGTGCAAAGTTAGCATTGCTACGGCGGTAGGGCGACGGGGAACGGTTGAACTGCGCTGATCCACGACTGCAGTGTTGAACAGGTATTCTTCTATATCAGATGGGCGCTGGCCGGGTCGGAGGGTTTGGTGCGTCGACAGAGAACCCTCGCAAACCGGGCCTCTTGTAGGGGCAGCGACGGTAGATGTGGTCGACCTCTCCGCAAGGGTAGCACAGCGGACGATTAACGGAGGTTCGCCATACGTCCGTCTTCCTCGGCGTGTGGTTTTGGGCTGCAGGTGGTCGGGCGGGCGACAGGGGACGGCAGTATGGCGGATTTCTTTACGACGGGTTGAAGCAGGGCGGGGTCGACGAACAGCCGCGGAGTAGGTCATAGCTTGTGGTTCGTGTGGTACTTCGGATGGAGTTGAAGTCCCCAAAACGAGTTGTATTTCTGCGCGGATCACGTCGCTTATAGAGGTGACTTGGGGTTGAGGCGTTGTTGGGAAGATTTTCCGCAGTTTTTCTCTGACGACAGCGCGGATTGTCTCACGTAGTGTCAGAGTTAATAGCCCCGGTATCGATCGTGTCCGCAAACAGCGCGTTGACAGGGCGGTCGTACTTCCTCGTACGAATTTGTAATGTCTTCTCCATGGCGGCCGCCTCAGACGCGAACTCGGCCACCGTTTTAGGAGGTTGCGGACAAGGCAAGCAGAACGTTATTGCTTCACTCCTCGAATGAGAACCGTCAGTTTCTTGTCTTCCGTCATTTCCGGGTCCGCGCGACAAAATAGTCGCTCCATTTCCTCAACGAAGTTCACGACTCCTTTGTTGGGGTGTTGCGTTCGAGTTTCAAGCAGCTCGTTCTCTTCTTAACACGGTCGTGAAAGTCTTAAGAAACAAGCTTTTTGAATTGAGTCCACTAGGTCAAGGAACCCTCGTGGTTCTCCAACCAAATTCGAGCTGCATCTTCCAAGTAAAAGAAAACATGTCGGAAGGTTTCTTCATCGTCCCACCTGTTGAAGATCCGGACGCGCTCCAGCTTCTCTAACCATTCATCCGGGTCTTCCGCGGGGGCTCTCCGGAACAGTGGCGTTTCCCAGAGCAGCTGCAGCACAATTGGCGACGTTGCTTCTTGCATTATGGTGGTGGTTGCAGCGGTTGTTATCTTGGGTTTTTCTGGCAGGAGGCGGAACTCGAGCGGCAAACGTTGCATTCGGCGGCTGGCTCTAATTTGACTGGCCTGACGGCTTCCAGGGGTCGTAGGGAGCATAAAAGGTGCGTAGCCACCACATTAACCAGAAGTTATGATTCTTCAATCAGGCGCGACAAGCAAATATCAATTTTAACGCAAACATCAATTTTACACGCACACATCAATTTTAGCATACCGCTTGTACACAACGTCTATGGCAGACGTGTAATGCAGTATCTTGGTAAGAAGATATGGAACGCTATTTCTCTTGACGTTAAAGGAAGCCGCAATTTTTCTTGAGCGTTGAAGAACACTCTAAAGGCAATAACTTCGAATCGGTAGCTTGGCCTGCATATAACTATGGTTAGCACCAGTAAATCTGTATGTTCTCTTATTAAATGCTTGGTGCTAGACAAAATACGTGCTACATTCAGTTGAGAGCCTAGATTTGCCGTTGCGTCTCTTTTGCGTGGGCATATATATATATATATATATATATATATATGTATGTCTATGAGTATGTGCACTTGTATGTACGCGCATGTATGATTGTATATGCGCTGTGTTTAAGTACATTGATGTGTATGGGTGTGTTACGGTTCTGACGACCGCTTTCTTTTGTTGTTCGTACTGAATTAGTTTATAGGCTGAGTTGCTACAATATGATGTATTTATTGCATTGGCCCGCCACTTGTAGGTTGCTATAGGCCCAGATGATGTGTTGGAAATAAAAATATATTCCTTTCTTGGTAAATAAAGTGGAAAGTGAAATTGAAAAAAAAGCAGGCTTTCCTGACGCGGTGTTACTCGTGGCGAGCACGAAAATTGAAAAAGCCGCCCTGTGGCAGGGCAGCGGAAGTTATGAAAAAGGACGGGAACCTAATGATCGAGGCGCATTATGGATAATTCTTTACGTGCACGGGTCATCGCATCGGGTAAAGAAAGTGGCAGCAACAATTCGTTTGAAGGTGGGGTTTTCGGCACAGAAAAAGCTCACTAGCGTGTGCTCAATAGTTCGAAAGAAGCTCCAGCAGCCAGAAGGTACACAAGAATATACTATCATAAAAATGCGAACAAATACTCGGCCCGTCGCCAGGCTGCGTGGCATGTACTGAAAGCCACGCGGTCCGTTGTTCGTATTGCAATTTATCTCGATGCCAAGACAGTTAGCAGAAGCATTGAATTTTCTTCCCCGAAAGATGACTGTGTAAGCAACCCATCGCTGGTCTTACAAGATAAAGAGATTAGCCATGCTAGCGGCGCACGTGTAACATGCATGCAGAATGCTCGTGCGCATGTGTGCCCCTACGAGTCATGGAACACAACCTATATATGGGTGTTTTTTCTGATAATACGTTTAGTTGAAAACAGCGTTGTGCGTGCTCTCTTCTCTGGTCCGGTTTTTGTGCGCGCATTTACAGTCATGAAATATTTTCAACCAGCCCGGCTTTTTACTGTGCTTTACTGCGTACCGTGCATGGTTGTGAAAACCACATTTTACTCTGTGTAATGATACGGTTCTCTTGGAGGAACATTTTCACGTAATCGTTTTTGGAATAGCTTGAATAAAAGAAGGGTTACCGCCGGTTTCTGTGCATATGTGCGAGAAAGTCGGCTTGGTGCAGGGCGATTTTGCACCTGATACGAACGTAATCCGTCCAGGATTCCCTATCGTCTAAAACTTAAGGGGTGTATTCATACGAGGGCTAGAGGTAAGCATTTTCTCTGAAAAACAGATCAGACACGGCCGCAGGCGCAACTCCACGCTGAAGTGGTCCCAAAAAAAATTCGTTCTATGTTCCAACGAGGAGAGTGCGGATGAACCCCTGGAACGGCCGTGCGTACTAAACCTGCACACACGTTTAGTGGAAAGGAAAATAGTTGGTGGTGGAATATTTAAAAAAAGCTTTTCCATGATTTAAATACCATGAAGGTCCATGGGGAGGATTATGCACGTGAAACATCCTTGCAAGTTGCATTACTTAAACGACATTCGGCTTGAGAGGGAGGCCTTGCCTGCTTTACGGTTTCAACAGGAAAGATTTTGCACCGTTTCCATCTCTCCCCACCAAAAAAAAACCTGTCCCATGTGTGGTATCTTAGAAAGCTATTGACGCGAATGAACACTCGTTGCGGACACAGTGTTAGTAGGGCGGTGGTACAGCAGCTCTCAATCTGTTTCGCAGCGACTAATTCGTAGAGAAGACATACCTTTGAAAGTACTGCGCGAAGAACTGATTGGCACCGTTGGTGTGCAGTGCGACAAAGGACGTGATCATCGACGTGTTGACAGCGCAAACGAGAAGGCTCCTGTAGATGTTTTGGTACCGCCTGCGTGGACGAGATACGACTTGAGCAGAACCACAGTAATAAATTATTTCATTTTCCCGAATTTCTTAGGAGAACCCTTACGCCAATGCGCCCCCTAAAACGCCTAACAGCTGATCCAATTTATGTTTTCCCGAAGTCCCTAAATTGCTGTGGCAGTATGGCCCCAACATCTTGAAATAAAATTCTGCAGTACTTGCAGAACCACGTAATGCAAGAAATGGGTGCCGCAGAGATTTATTGATTTCTGCAAAACATAAATTGCGACGGTTTTTATGCATTTTGGAGGTCCCTCACTTTCCTCTAACCATAAACCGCAAATGACGCAGAATCCACAGACATTTATTCTAGGGTTTCTTTTGTTGCTGTGACCAATAATGAAGCAAGACACTTGCATAGCAACTAATTTTTCGCTATGCCACGTGCTAAATTGGAGGTTATCCTTGAATCGGCTGGTTACCCTTTGGTGGCTAAGGTTGCAATGTCATAATTGCGCTACACGGAGCTATGCATGTACGAATTAGCAAAGACAATCACACAATCTTTTGGAGGTTAACATAAAAAAAGATTTATTTAGCCCGCACTCGCATTGATCATAAGCAGTGCAGTGTTACTAAGGAGTCGTAAGTAGTTTAAGAGAAAAAATTTTATTAAGTGAAACGAATTCAGGCTGTAAGTTATCTCATAGCTGCATTTCATACTTAAGAAAAGCGGCGCTAAACTTTCACCGGGTTTGGTGAAGGTAATCCGGGTTTCTGACGGCGTTCCGCCACAATACCAATGACGACTAGTCCTGCTTCATCCATGTACGCACCACACGTGCAATGCGAGCAGACCAGAGGTGAACAGCGCGGCTCGGTGCTCTGACGGCACCGTTTCTGCCCGCAAGAAATACCCGCCATCCTTCGCGGGCTCCGCACTTTGCCCCAGCTGCTCTGCTCACGCCCAATAAATAAGGGGCCGCGCCTTGGCAGGAACGTTTCGCCCATTTCTGTGCGCCCTCCTTTCTCTTGCTGACTCTTACAATGACCAGGCGAGTAGCTCAGCGCATGCGCCCGGCGATGCCTGGCGTCACAGGGGTCTCCCATTTCTTGCTGGCACAGCATTCTTCTGCTGGTGAACTGGCTCCGCACACGGGATGGGTTTTTCGACGGTTGCACAGCTACCACTATTGCGCCAAAAACCCTGTGCTGTACACGGAACGCCTACTACCGAACATAAATCCATCTTTCACGCGCTGCTCACACATGCGCCGCTCACACCACACTAATGACGAATACAATCGGGGCCGCATTTGCGGAATTATTGATTTCCACAGCGTCCCCATTCTCATTTCTGCTTTCATTGCAGCAGTAGTAAAATTCGTCACGGTGCCGAAGTCAATCTGTTCTTAGTGTGTAGCCCGAGCGTTCAATCTCACCTGGTCTCCCAAAACATGACGTCTCGAACGAGGCCTTGCTTGAACAGGGACGTGAACGGGACCCGCAGGACTGCGCCAAAGTCACAGAAATGTATACCTTCACACGCAACGCCTGACATTCCCGCCAGCCAAAAAACCAAGCAAGTACCTCCGTAAGTGCAGCACTACAGCAGAATATTCAGTTTGCACACAAGCCTTCAAAGTACCAGAGAGTGACGCGGAGTTCCGCATTCTAGTTCCAATTTACCACGTGACATCGTGACGTGCTATAACCTAAGTTCCGCAACATCACAGCACTCATCATCCTCGACCTTGTGCGGTGCATGCCGAGACGCATGCGGGGAATTTGAAACCGGGACGCGGCCAATCACCATCATTTTCGGGTGACGACGTCTATGAACAAGCGGGAGAGCCTCACCGCCCGGAGCAGTCCTTCTGGATGTAATTGGCGCCTTGTGTCGATGTGTTGGCAAGATGCAGTGTAAATTAACACCGTCCTAAACAAACTTATTACTCACCCGTTCACGTGACCGACGACGTAGGTGATCTGCTCAGCGCGAGCAGAAGCTAAGATGAAATCGCTTCTCTGCTGGCCAGGGTCGAGCCACGGAGTTCTGGGTTACGAGTCTGGTGTCTAACCTATTTATCCGCAGAGGCAGGCTATTATTCCTATGCAAATAGTTGCAGCCGACCTTTGCGCGGCGCCACTGCCACCGACGCTGCCATTTCTAAGCCGCACTGCATGCTTGGCTAATTTCAAATGGCGAAGCTTGGGTTTCACACCGCTGCAAACACTTCCTACGGTTTACCGCTGCACCGTTGGCATGGACGCTGCCGTTGTTGGGCCACGCGGCATGCTGGGAAATGAGTGGCTAATTTCAAATGGCGAAGCTTGGGTTTCACACCGCTGCAAACACTTCCTACGGTTTACCGCTGCACCGTTGGCATGGACGCTGCCATTGTTGGGCCATGCGGCATGCTGGGAAATGAGCGGCTAATTTCAAATGGCGAAGCTTGGGTTTCACACCGCTGCAAACACTTCCTACGGTTTACCGCTGCAGCGTTGGCATGGACGCTGCCGTTGTTGGGCCACGAGGCATGCTGGGAAATGAGCGGCTAATTTGAAATGGCGGAGCTAGGGTTTGACACCGCTGCAGGCCCTTGTTACTACTTACCGCTACGCCATTGCCACGGGCGCTGCCGCCGTTAGGCTGCGTGCTGGCAAATGAGCGGCTAATTGGAAATTTTCAGGCACATGTCACTGTTTATAGCAGCCGCGACGCTTGCCGGGGGATGAGCGGGTAATTTAAAATTGCTGATGTTGGATTTTGGCGTCGTTGCAGACATGTTGTATTGTTTACCCACCGTTGCCATAGGCCACACTGCATTCCAGAAAATGAGCGGCCCTTGAATTTTACACGAATATGTTCAGAAACAGAAAATGGAATCGATATCCTTGCGACTGGCTGAAGCGGGAACCGACGGTGAATGTAAGGTGGCCGAGCTTAGCTTGAGGTATGCTCTAATGTCTACGTGTCGGAAGAAATCGGAAGATTGAGGCACATACAATGAATTTCTTCATCTCAACTTTGTAATATGTGGTCAGGAAATGCTACAAGGCTAGCGATCGATTACCCACTAAGAGCGATTACTTCTTCGATGCCTCTCTTAGCTTTCCGAATTCTTAAAACGTTAATGAGCAGGAAAGGGTCATGCTTCAAAAATAAGACGAAATTTGGCACTATCTTCTAACAATAAATTGGCACCCTTCAAGTTATCGTGAAACATATGAAGAAAAGTCCTATTTTAGTTGTGTGCATCACGTAATGAATGCTTTCTGCGAAACCGGGCTGCGCCGCATATGCTTACAATAATTTTCGGCAGTGTTCAAGGAAAACAACATATTCTGCCTTACTGCAAAGTTTTACTTCCTTCTTCGCGTTTCCCCATCGTCGATGAATTCTCCAATCCCATAGAGCGGACATAGGTGCAGATTCTGCGCTTCCCTTTCAGCGTCCCAAGTTTTCCCCAAAACGATGCCTAACTTTTACACGTTCCGAGAAAACATTAAAGTAGCCGGCAGGGGCGTCGCCTCTCTTCCCTTACTCGAGTCGCGGGTAAAAACAATCCTGCATCATTTCATAATTAGCGAAAGAAACTATTCAATCGCATCGTTTACAATTATTAGGTTGATAGCAGGCTTCCACACGCACGAACATTAAGTTCACTTGTTTTGTTTTTGCGGGTTCTTTTATTTTGTGCTTCCAAAAACATTCGCAGTAACGCACACTTTGCGCCGAGCGGAGGAACATCCGGTTGTGGTGGCGAGGCGCAAGGGCACCTTCCGTTGTGTTCTTAAGTTGTAACAAAGTATAGACTTTTGCGATTTAGATTTCTCACAAATTAGTATAGATGCGACGCGGCAGCTACCCATCTGCCGTCAGCGTGACTCTCCGAAGCAACGCCGCTCGTCAGATTTTTTGTCCATTTATACACAAGAGGCATTACGCACGAGCGCCTCCGCCGCACGCCCAGTTGCCAGAGGAGCATGAAACAAATGACCTTTCTGAGATTTTTTTTATTAAATGCAGAGCCCTTTAGGAGCTCGCCCTGTCGTCGTAGCTCGCTCGCTGTAACGCTTCGATGTCAAGCGACTGCTGAAATCAGGCGGCTGAGCGAGATAACGGACCCAAGTACAGCCCGGCTGTGTACCGTAACGGCGTCCCACAGAGGCTTCGAAAATCAAGCGGTTTATAGTCATAGCCATTAGCAACTCTTGAACCTGTGGCGCTTGCAATACATGCCCCATTGTTTAGCGCAAAGAAAACTACAGGTACATTTGAGGCATAATCTGCGCATATAACCGGCAGCGCCGCTTCAGTTTAGTTAAGAATGCTCGTTGGATTGGTTTTTACGATAGTAAGCGAAAAGAGTGGCCAGGAAAAACGTTGCGTTCGAAACTGCGCAGTGAGGCGCCGGCACAAGCGAGATGAAAGCAAGCACAAAAAGCACATTTCCCGCTCACGCTATTGTAGGCACGGGACACGCGAGCGAAGACGGGAAATTTGAATTGCATTGGACAAACCTCCGTTACATTCATCAAGACAGGAGTGAGACAGGGCGGCAAAGAGTGTGATGGGTGGTAGCAGTGAGCGGATAACGGCGCCACAGCCCATTATGGCGAATCACTGCTCTGCACTTCCGACGTATTTCACGTTGAGTGGAACGGCTTTATATTTTTCATTGTATGATACCAGCCTCAAACATCTACGAAATGTCACATTTCTTGGGATTTCCACTGGCTCTCCATTTTTGGATGCCATCTCGGAATTTTTTTTTTTTTTTTTTTTTGGCAGCACCCACTCGACAGCGTATACCTTTTTCGCTCCTGTTAGAAAGCATTATTCATCTCGCCGTAACAAAAGCTTCTCAATTTTTGGTCAAGCGAGCAACGCAAATAAAAGTACTTACTTTGACGATGACGAAGCAGGACTATGCTGATGTGATTTCTGTTGTAACATGCCAATAATTGGGTCATTCATTTCATTTTAAATTTATGGTGAAAATGGAGATTGGATCTAAAAGTGACATTTCTACATTTTTTAATGCTGTCTTGCCGACTCTGAAAATAGTTTTTCTGGCACATATCGCATCTGTATCAGATGTTTCGTATACTTCTCCCTGCTCTTGGTTAAACTTGGTTCGACAGCAAGTATAGACGGCTTGTAATGTCCTCATTCACTCAATCTATATTTTTACGGACATAGCCTACGCAAAAAAATGTAAACTGCTTTGGTATATAAGAAAACGTAGGGAGCTTCCGTAATTCGACAAAAAGAGTGTGGAAAACTAAATTGAATCTGGATTAACTGATATAAGATGTCAGCAGAACGTAATGGTGTAACCTGCAGTCGTGATGTAGACCTCCTAAATGTATTGTCACATACCAAACACGACGTACTTGTCGTGAAGGGAAAAAGTTTGTTGGAGTGAACTTGTGCTCTCCTAACTCAATGAATACAGTCAATCCCGATTATAGCGAACACGGAAGAGCGAATTACGCTATATATCGAACAAAAGCAAATCTGTTGCGAAAATGCATGCGAAGCATATTCCCTATAACGAAGTTCACATCGGATATATCGAACTCGGCGCGCGTACAATTCCGACCGAAATGCGTGGCCTCGGAGCGGCGATTGATCTGCTGATTGGCCACGATTGAGATGTTGAGCCTCGCATGGGGCGACGGGACGCATGACACATTCCATAACTGTTTCCGATGCACGGGATTCACGACGTAGCCCATCCAGCCAGCGAGTCCGGACCAAGACGGCATCATCGGTGAACTTCGCGAAGAGGTCTCCAACGTTCCAGATGCTGGGCTGAAAGGAGTGTCCTCAG
Source organism: Haemaphysalis longicornis (assembly GCF_048455015.1). Taxonomy (NCBI): domain Eukaryota; kingdom Metazoa; phylum Arthropoda; class Arachnida; order Ixodida; family Ixodidae; genus Haemaphysalis; species Haemaphysalis longicornis. Next base: position 5,212,849 of record NW_027526295.1, read on the forward strand.
AGGATTTCCTGAGCGTTGACGACCACGTTGCCGTCACTGTTAGCCCCTCGATGTCATGGCAGCTGGTGTTGCTGAAATCACTGAAGAGACTGAGGATGTCACAACGTAAAGCTGTCCGACGCTCCAAGAATCGCTTTTGCCAGTCGATGTTCTCCGCCAATATTGCTTCGATATTTTGAAGGACACAGACTTGAACTGGTGCAAACGATGTCTCGGGTAGGGATTGCGGTGCTAGTTGGTGCCGCCAAAACGAAAGTGAAAACAAAAATCATCCCTTGCTTGCGAATTAGGCAGTTAAGGCGGAAAGTAGCTTTAAGGCGGGAAGTAGAAAGAAAATGGATTGTTTTATGTAAGGTAATGGCACATTTTATGTTTTCATGTGTTCGTTTCGTTATGTGGGAATAGCGGGGGGGGGGGGGGGGGGGGGGGGGGGGGCGCCTATTGCGCACTCGTAACAAAAAATTCGTCATAGACGGGTTCAGCTATATCGAATTATTGGATATATCCAACTAATTACGGCGCATAGTCAAACCCGGTTATAGCGAACTGTTATATGCACCGCGATTATTTCTATATATCCAATAGCTCGATATAGCCGAACCCGTCTATAACGGAATTTTTTTTGTTACGAGTTCGCAATATTCAGGACCCCCCCCCCCCCCCCCAGTCATTCCCACGTTGAGAAACAAACGCATAAATTATGCCATTACCTTACACAAAACCATCCGTATATTGCATGCAATAAAGCTACTTTATGCGTTAACGAACTATTTCACGGAAGAGCGGTGATTTTTGTTTTCACTTTCGTTTTCACGGAGACTTCGTTTGCGCCAGTTCAAGTCTGTGTCCTTCAATATCGAAGTAATATTGGCAGAGCACATCGACTGGCGGAAGCGCTTTATTAACCTTCATTAAAGCAGCGAAGAGACTGGGGATGTCCCTTGGGACATTTTCAGTCGCTTCGGAGCTTTCAGCAGCAGCAGCTTCCATGACATCCGTGACGCTGTCTGTGCCTGAGGGTACTCACAATGACGGCAAATTCGTCGTTGACCCTCAGGAAATCCTCAAGGGCATTCCTTTCTGCACAGCATCTGGAACGTTGGTGAGCTACTCGCGCAGTTCGCCGACGATGCCGTCTTGGTCCGGACTCGCTGACTAGATGTGCTGCGTCGTGAATCCGGTGCGTCGGAAACAGTTACGGAAGGTGTCAGGCGTCACGTCGCTCCATGCGGGGCTCAATATCTCAATCGTGGCCAATCAGCATCTCAATCTCCGCTTCGAGAACATCCACTTCGATGTAATTTTAGGCACGCCGAGTTCGATATATGCGATGTGAACTTCGTTATAAGAAATATGCGTCGCATGCATTTTCGTAAGAGATTTGCTTTTGTTAATAGATAGCATAATTTTCTCTATCCGGGTTCGTTAAACTCGGATTTGACTGTATTACAGTTCACTATAACAGGGTTTGGATACACAGGTGGTCGTGGTGGCTCAGTAGCTAAGGCGCTACGCTGCTAAGCTCGAGGTCGCGGGTTCGATTCCCGGCCATGGCGGCCGCTTTTCTGATGGAGGCGAAAAGCGAAAATGCCCGTGTGTACGAGATTTCGGCGCACGTTCAAGATCCCCAGGTGGTCAAAACTAATCCGGAGCCCTCCACTTCGGCGCGCCTCATCGCCTGCGTTGCGTCGGCGCGTTAAACCGTACAACCGTACACAGGCGGCCAAGCTGCAGTCAACAAAGTGACATATCGGAGTGTCGGAGAATCGAATGCCGTGGCGTCTTTTTTATTTATTTATTTATTTACAAATACTGCAGGCAGCACTGCTGTCCTAGCAGGAGAGGGGTTATTGTAACTGTGTTAGAAGCAATTTTACAACTGCACTTACAACTAAACAAACGGTGGTTTGTTGAGTTGTAGTGGTGAGGTGAGGTGACTGTGAGAGGGAAAGAGGTTCCCAGCCTGCACCCCATATGTATCGCAGGGAGAGAAAGGGAACGGGAGGGGGTAGAAATATGGGTTGAGGTAGTGGTACAAAGGTGGTTCGGGCAGGAAAAGGAAGGGGTAATGGGGAAGAGAAGATAGGTCAGCGACCACCGCCCGGGAACGGGAAAACTATCACCGGGCTTTTTTTTTTTTTTTTGAACATGAAAGGAAAATGTCCTTGTTTGAAACGAGAAATCAGAAAATTCTACAAGTATCGTAAGAAAAATAACAAACACTAAACCTTAAGAACACTTCGTTCTAAAAATTGATCTTCACTGTCGACTTGGATCCTTGGTAGACGTCTTGTCTTGTTTGTTCTTGTTCTTGATCTTGAACTTTACTTGATTCTTGATTCTTTGATCGTGGTTTGTTGATCTTGTTGTTAGAGCATGTGTGGAAACTGTTTTTTATAAATTTAAAGCTCAAACCGCTGTTAGACTATCTCACTTCGCAGTCTCTGCTGTCGCGGACGGAGGCGACGAGATCGGCGGCAGAGACGGAGTAGGAGGAAGGTAAGGAGGCGTAGGAGGTGTAGGAGGAGAACGAGGAATCCAACTAGGTTCTTCCGACGACTACGATTATTTCAATAATCGTTCTTTTTAATTCAGCTCCTTGACGCCACAATGAACCGCAGTTATTGCTTCGACACAGTCATTGACAACCTTTTTGTGGTACTTTTTAAGCGTGGCAAAAGTAGCGACTGCGAAGCTGTAAACTGCTAAGCTGTAAGACTGCGAAGCTGTTGGACGGCGAAGCTGTAAACGACACCGACGAGAATTACCAATGGGACGTCATTTGCATTCTCACACGGGGCTGTACATGGAGAGAAACCGGAGACAAGTGAAATATACTTACCCAAACTATTTTTTACTGCAGAACGACATTCACGAGTGCTTTATGTTCACACACACAGACGCACACGCCCACATGGACACGCACACACGCACGCACACATACACGCACGCACATGAATACACACACGCACGCACGCACGCGCACGTACATGCACATGCACACACACGCACACGCACACGCACATACACGCACACGGACACGCTCACACGCACACGGAGACACACGCACGCACACACGCACACACGCACATGCAAGCGCACACACGCACGCACACGCACGCATGCACACACGCACACACGCACATGCAAGCGCACACACGCACGCACGCACACACGCACACACGCACACACACGCACGCATGCACACACGCATGCACGTAAGCGCGTGCGCACTCACACACCGACGATTTGTAACAGCACCCAGAACTCGCACCACCGCTTTATTTAGCGCCACATTATCCGTTTAAACAACGCACCAGTAAATCGCGTAGCCATAAAAAACATGCGACTTTTTCGGAAACCGGACTGATACAACGACCAGGCAAAGCACCCACCGAGTGATCAGCATGTGTTCTGCTCCGGGGGCGACAGGAGCTTTTCCCGCAATGCTTGAAGCTTCTCCGCAATACTCGCGCTTTAAACCCTTCATGAACCTTGTGTAACCAATATACTGAAGCTATGATTTATATACTGGTAGTTTTCACTCCCAATTTAACATGATAATAAAAACACCGCAGAACATTTCGGAAATTACGAGCAATCCGGCTGAAAATATTCGCACCCATAGAGCTACGCTCATTCCTGATCGCCTGGTGGTCAATGGCTGAACTAGGCGTGAGCCGGAAAGCTGGGGGTGGGACTCCTGAAGATGTAGTTACGGGTACTCCAAAATAGTAAACAAAACGTCTCCTGGATTACGTCATGGCCCAAGTAATAAGAGTCGTCCTGACTCCTTTTGGAAGAGAGTCTTGTCACTCTGTTATATCAAGACTCAAAAAAGAGCATGGAGGATTCCGTAAGACGCAGTCACACGACTAATTTTTATACAAAGAGAGTCTTAATGACTACTTTCCGACTCTAACAAAAGTAGTCAGTCTCTTTACTCTACCAGGTTAAGAGTCGCGAGACTCTGAAGAATGTAGTCACACCAACTCCGAATCTGCGAACAAAGAGAGTCCGCTTGGCTACTTTAGCTACTACATGTCCCAGCGGAGAGTCACCCTTACTTGCTGAAAGGGAGCCCCGTGACCCCTGAGATAGAGCATGCAGGACTCCGCAGCACAGTCCCTGAATCTCAAAATCTGCAAAGAAAAAGTCCAGTCGACTACTTTGCGACTCGAGCAAACAGAATTCCTTCAGAGTCGAAAAGGTAAAAAAATACCATGCATATACTACTATGACCCTATAAGGTAAGCCATGCATACATGCAAGAAACATCCATGCAAAGTACCAAAAGAACTCTTTTATTGAAGTAAAGTGCACAACCGTTTTAAATTATGCATTGGCTCAATGACTAGAAAAAATGTTATAAGAAATAAAAATCACGAGTTTTTGTCCTAGACAACAGATATACGACTAGAAGAAACGTGTGAAATACAAGATTCAAAATTATCACCTTAGACAACATTTGTGTCTCAAATAAGAAAAACTTGTAACATTCAACGAGACAAGCAACACTTGATCTGACAAACCTACAACAGTGATCAGTTGTCAGCTGCTGGCTCAACAACTTAAAGAAATGATTAGTGAATATGAAAACACAAATTATGTTAAGACCACTTTTAAACAAATATTTAAAAATGTCACTTTAGACATCTGAATTGAAAAACCTCTGGAACAATACAACTCAAAAATCGCAAATGGGACAATAAAATACACAAAACAGAGTTCGGGAGAGTATTATTGCTTAATAAAATTGTAACCTTGAACACATTCGTATATAATGAATACAGCTTGGTTTGGCTTAAAAAAATGGCCACTGATATCCTATGCAAATAAACATTAAAAGGGTGTTATACAATTCCTGATGGATGATTGTTATAATTTTCCTAATAAAATTTCTTTGTTCATTTAAGAACTTTAAAGCAATTTACTCGCAGGGTATATTGACAGTTGTCATGTGCTTGATTGGAATGATGTGCTTCATTGGAATGCAAGCACATCCACTTGATGTGCTTGCATTGGAAAACGTATTTATGCCCTGGCTGCTCTTGCGCGAGCTCTCAATGTAGTGATTAGCTTTGCCGCCGTCACTGAGGTGCTCGTGCATGTGCTGTTTCGCACACCCATCAGGTCTTCCAAAAAGGTAAGGGTCTGCTCTGCAGAATTCACGTATTGGAAGTACGCCCAGTACATTGCAAATAAAAGAGCAATTCCTGACGTGAAGCTAAAAACGTCGATGGAGACATGCTCGCAGACCACCTTTATGGACTCAGATCCGAGTGGGCTGCTCCCCGGATACCCCAGCGTCGGGTACGAGTTAAGAATATGCAGTATCTGGGTCCTGTAAAAAAAAGACAGATAATGCATAAATTTAGTTGCTGTAAAAAGTACTGTATGTGGACAGACATCAATATGTATAAATTATTACTGTGACTATCTTTACTATGCACGTGGATTGGAACATGAAATATCTGCGATAATAAGTTACAGGGAAAGCTGGGTTATAGTCCATCCCCCGGGTATGTGAAGGCCCGCTTGCTATAATTAATAATTGGGGTCCCAGCACGTGTGTTCCACGACTCATAACCTCAAACGGCCATTGCAGTTAAAAAACCTGCACACTTCCTACTTTTCAACCAGCTTTCCTTGTCACATTTTCCTTTAACACTGCGATATCTCCCCGCTTGTCTATTTGTGGCACCACCCTTTTTCTACTCGTTTCTTTCCTACCCCAGTCTGCTCACGGCCTAATCTCAAGCAATCGCGACTGCAGGCGCTCGCGCCTGTTTTTCTGTTAGTTCACAATCGGTGAAGGGTGTATAGTGCGCACAAGGTCTATTTTATTTTTTCTCGCTCAGCACAGCCAAATGCTACAAATGCCACTCACACTTGGTGATAAGATCAAAATGGCTGAAGAGACCGAAAAACCGCTGAGCTACCGCCCACTCATTCTTCTACATTCGTTGCATATTTGTTCACCAATAACAGCCGTGCAGTTCCCTTCAGAAACTGTTCTGCTTCAGAAAATGCCCTGTTTCATCCATAGCACTTGCATTCTTCTCGCACTTTCGCTATGCCACGCTTTATCACATGGCACTAAGCTAACACAGCAGAACGTTTTTGGAGCGCACATATTGTGAAAGTAATTTAGGAAATAGGGACCAAAGTGAAGCACTCACAAATTACATAAAGACACTTCACACAGTAAATACCCTGTTGCGCCGGACCATTTACAACACCTCTGTCGCCTACCAATTTTCAACTTCTCGTGTCTGTATCTAGTCTGTGTTATTTCAAGATGTTAAAGAACCACTAACAACTATCTGCCACGGTGTCTTTGACAGCAGATATCTTAAACACACTGGTTACTTTCCAGAGTCTGGAGCTCCACTTAGGGCTTCTATTTATACTAAGTTACAGAATTCAGGTTTTCAAGAAACCCAAATTTTTAGGGCAATTGGCGTTTACGAAAGCAAAAAAGTACACGGTGAGGGCTATTTCGCTACCTGTGGTCAAAGTAACCCTAAACGCAAGCCTAAACACGTAAGCCAGCCTTTCTAAAGTCCTAGCCGCTCTCTTACATGTAGATAATTTCTTATAGTTTAGGATTGGATACACCCTAATATTTCTAAGGCACAGGGCAACACAAGCGAAGTGCCTTTTGCCAATGTTGTCTTCTAATTCGCAAATGAAGCTCACTGTTCTCACCAGTGTCGTGAAGATGTCATCCCCTCTTTCCTTCACCAAATAGGGCAGCAAAACAGGAGCGCTGACACCTTTTGCACCTGTAAATAGAACGACAAAAAATAAAGTTGTACAGCCGAACCCAACTGATGGAAACCATTTACATCGAATTATACTGTATGTCTGACTCCTTCTGGTAACATTACAGCTGCGGTGAGAATATATAGCAAAAATTACGCCTATATCGAATACAAATACCAGCGAAACCCAATATATCGAACGGCAAATGACGCAGGAGTAGCCGCCCCCCCAAAGTTGGCTTTTCCTCGCGGTGAAGTGGAACTTCAGCCGGCACACCCGTTAATGTGATTTATCCCTGCCGCTCATGGGCAGTTGGCGGCTCCTTCCATTTATTCTCGCTCTCCCTCCCTATTGTGACGCCCTTGCGCCGTCTAAAGCGAGCTATCGCAGCCCCATGCAAAGTATGATCGTGGCCCGTCCTCCGAGTGTTTTTTTCGTTCTTTGTGTTTGTACCGTTCGCGCTTTGTGGGCTTTTTTTTTTTCGAAGTGTAGCTGTGGTGGCTAGCGTTAGAAATATTTATTTGATGGATCTAGCTAGCACGAAGCGGCCGAATTTGCATTTAGCCGTAAAGCTGGAAATTATAAATCGAGTCATAGGCGCTGTAGCGCTATAGTACTACAATTCAATTGTCATCTAGTGCAAGCTAACACTGAGTGTACTTAGGTATAGTTGGACATGGCTGGCACACAAACTTCCTTGCCTATTTCGCTTGTGTCTGATTTCCACGTACAACGCAATTATCCGCCTTTTGCTCACGAATGTGGCCTCTGAAAGGCTCCATCACCTCCCTAAACCATGATAATAGTTCACTCCAAAGCCCACCAAATGCTAATATAACTTAAAGGGGCACTGACACAAAATTTTGAAGGCGAGATAACTTCGGAGATAGATTGGTGGGAACCCATATACATCATCTGCAAAATATCAGCGGCAAATACAGCCTAGAACATATTTAAAATCCATTTTAAAGTGTGCGAAACGCAACCGACCTGCCAGCAGGGGACCACGCGCAATCGACATCCCGAGGATATCGTGTAAATAAACAACATCAAAACACGTCACAAATTTGTGTTTGCCGCTTCCGCACTGCCGGCATGACTGCCGGCGTTTTTCGCCGGATCGCCCGGCTCGCCGCTCCAATCGGAGGGCCGGAGGGCGGAGCTTCTGCTCTCGAGAACGAACGATGCGATCGTTGGCGGCGGAGGCGCCGTGATTTCGTCAGCTCATGGGGCAGCAACTTGTCCAACAAGTGGACAAGTGGTAACTCTGCTTGCTTCATAGCAGTTGTGGTGATGTTGTCGTGTCCATCGACTGCTATGAACACCCGCTGTGTATCAGTAATCCTCGAGCCTGCATGGAGACAAAATTACTGCACTTGCGTACCGGTTAAACAGGCGATGCAACGATTTCGAGTTTCAATTGTACGTACTTTACGCAAGCACAACGAACGCGAAAACACGGTCTCAAGAAGTATACATGCCTGTAAAAGCTGTTGGTCCGTCAGGATTGCTCGCCTTCTTCTCTATCAGGACCAGATAAGAGTCTGCACCACACCTCTCCCCGCCTCCGCGTCCTCGCACCATTGCTACGCGCAAAATTATATTCTACCAATACATACGCGTCCCGCATTTGTATGGAACGACTGCTGCATGGGCGCCGAAATAAGCCGCTGTCGAACGCCTACCCGTTTCTTTTCATGTTGACATTTCACCCCTGTGCCAGCCTGAGCCAAACTCATCAAAGCGCACTCAGAATTCCGTGTTCGGGGACAAATGAAAGCGCCAGACGAAGTAAAACATAATTTCACTGCGCCTTGGCCGTGAAGTGACCAGTGCGTTCAAGGTCGCCGTTTCATCGTCGGTGAGCCATCGGCGGCGGCTCGCGCCAACGGACATGCTGCCCTGTTCGCATACTCAGGCCGTCGAAAACCAGGCACTCACGCAAAAATGCGGTTGGACGTTTCTGAAACGACTGTCCGCATAGTATTCAAGCTGCATATCTTACACACTTGAGCTTTCTTTGCAGAAATTGCGCACGAAGTTTTTTCACGAGGGAAAATCTTTCGCGGTGGTGAATACTTCACTTACCTCTATCAGATGCAGTTGTAGTGTTGCCGCAGCTCCGTCCGTATATCTTCCATTATCGCGGATGCTGTCCTCACGTAGGGCACGGAAAACGCACTGTAAAATTGTCGCGACATTGACCGGCGAGACCACGTAGTTACGAAACACCACCCTACCTAACGGCCACAACACAAAGGGAAGGGCCCCCCAGCGGAGCACACCGGCAGATAAATAATTCCTTCCCGTCTGCGTGTCGACAACATGACACCTACGCGCGGGAACGCGAAACGCCTGACGTCACACCTGCGGCGACCAATAAGAGCGGCAACTTTTTTGTTTTCAACGCTTCTCGTATCAGTTCCCCTCTCCCAGAACGTTGTGTCGCGAACAGAGTAGTCGCAGAAATCACAACTCTGTTATGTGACTATCTAGACTCACCAACGGTAAAAGGGAGTCGTGGGGGCCGGGTCTCGCTTTTGGCCACCTATTTTAGAGTGTTGGGTATCAAGTTGTCGGTTATGCCCGCAATGAGGAAATGGAGTTTGTATCCTTGACACGCTAAAAGTCAACAATGAAGTGTCGGAATGAAACACATGCACCCACACTCACACCAACAGCCCACGTAAACGCGTACCCACTCCTGTATGCACACATGCAGTCGTCAGGCTTGCGCACCTTCACTACGCAAGCCGAACGCGCACCCAAAATTTCAATGCACCTCAGAAAAGCGGTTTCCCATAACTTCATTATAACGAACCCGAGATCATGGCATCAATCCCATTGCATTGCGGTATGGGTGCGCATGCCACAGACAGCATTTTTAACACATAAGGCCGCAAAGCTGTCGATGCATAGGTCGGCAAACTCACTCACGAGTGCACTCACACACCCCCCACTCACCACTCATGAGTGAGTGGTGAGTGAGCCTCGCCATCGTTGTGGGCTGGTGAGTGCGAGTGCGAGTGAGTGCGAGACTCGCGGCGAGCGCCACTCGCCACTCGCGAGTGCGAGTTCCACTCGCGGCGAGCCCCACTCACCACTCACGAGTGCGAGCGCCACTCGCGGCGAGCGCCACTCACCACTCGCGAGTGCGAGTGCCACTCGCGGCGAGCCCCGCTCACCACTCACGAGTGCAAGTTCCACTCGTGGTAAGCCCCACTCACCACTCACGAGTGCGAGTGCTCTCACCACTCACGAGTGCCAGTGCACTCACCACTCGCAAGTAGTGAGCCCCGCTCGCCACTCGTGAGTGGCGGGTGCACTCGCGAAATGTGCGGTGCTATGGTGCCGACTGCCCGGTTAATTCTAACGTTACTAAATAAAGGCTTTTAGAGTAGCGGCACTCTTTTCTCTGATTGTTGTGTGTCGCCAGCATTTTCATTGGTCGGTCGGCACCACGTGATAATTATTTACACATTGGCGCAGCCATTTTGTTTCTGGGCGCCTCTCTTTTCTCTTTTACTCGACAGCGCGGACGTTAGAGCGCCCGGTCGCACTCTGCCCGTCACAACCAGCAGCGGTTTCGTTGGGAGAGGTGGCAGCACGACAGACAGAAACAAAATGGCCCCAGACGCTTCCTGGTGCACGAAGTGTCAGTACTCTCAAGCGTAGCTTTTTTAGGGGTGCTAGTCAATCCGATCCTCCCTCTCGTCCTTCCCCTTATTTCGCGGAAACTTTCCAAATGAACACGTGACGGCGTAGTTTAGGATCAAGCTGTGCTCCTGTGCGGCAGGCTGGCGCCGCTTGCGGATGGGAAAATGTGGGGGGAAGGGAGAGGGTGGCGGCTGCCCGGCAGCTCGTCGCCATCGTCGCCATCATGACCGCCGCCGCGACACGACGGCGCCGCCTGCCTCCACCGCCTCTTCTGCCCAGCGCTCAATCAACGGCGCTCAAGGCCAAGCCCGCCTTGCTACACCTTGCTCCCATCTTTCTATCCTTTCGTGGCGGTGTCTTACCAGTTTTACTGGACATCCCCGCTGTGAGCCCTGTTCCAGCTTGGATTGCTCTTTGGAATAAACTGTTTGGAGGGCTGTCTGTAATGAATTCATTGGGAAAATTTAGTGCCTAGGATAGCGCGCTAAGCGATAGGATTAATCGCACACGCTAGCCAGTGCTTTGAAAGATGGCAGCAGCTTTACCGAGTTTTCCTTCCGAACGGATCTTTTTTTTTTTTATGTTTGCTACCGCTGTCAGAATTTGCAGTGTTTTTTTGTTTTATAGAGCGTGAACGAACTAGGTTACATAAGTCCTGAAAAGCTTTGATTCATGGCTTGCGAAAAATTTGCGAGAATTTTTTGTTTTCACTTGCCAAAAGCGAAGTTTACCCCGTTGAAAGTGGGGTATTAGGACAGGTGGGTATAATAACCGTATATAGACTTAAGAAAACGTGAGACCCCATTAATGATAAATTTAAATTCTAGATCAAATAAGTACGCATTCTATGCCCAGAAAACTCGTTCCGTAGACAGCCAAAAAGGCTAATGCCGCTCATAACAAAATCAATGCATTGATACTTGTGAAAATCGGGGAACCCTACTGGGACGTCGACACAATCAAAATAAGAAAAATAAAATAAAGGCCTAATGCTCACCACGCGAGATAGGACGGGACAGAAGAGGCAGCTTTTATTGACGAAATATCTACACAAACCATGTGAGCTGCTACACCGGCCACGCAAATTAAGGCTGTCTTAGCCCTCTATGAATGTAATTAACATCTTTATCTTTGACGACTACTCTGATTGTTCTGAGGAATTCCACAGGAAAGAGGTAAAACCACGCGTACAAAGCATAAGCGCGCGCACGTATACTGTAATCATCCCTCATTATGACGAAATCGCTTTACTCGAAATATCGCTTTATTCGAAATTTCTTCTGGTCCCAACCCAAACGCATGCATTTTAGGCCGCATTACTCGAAGCGCACGAAGAGCTGGACCCGCTTATTGTGAAGTGGCGAGCGGAGGCGGCGCCGAGCAGTGATGACCCAGCGGCGAGTCAGGCGGTGAATATGGCGAGTTGACAAGCTGGTGTTTCCCCGGCGATTTTCTCGAGCCCGTCATACTCGTTTTGCGCCATCCGATTTAAGACAAATGGTCGATATGCGTGTTAGGGTGATTGAATTTTCTTCCTAGACATTGGTCCATGGCGTGGACGCGACGGTGCGCGAAGTGTCGTCGAGAGCGGGGTGCCCAAAAACTCGTTTTGCAAACTTCACGGCTGCACACCTCGGGAAAAAATTGCCCAGTAATCATGCAGAGCCCCTAAAACCGGTCAGTTTTCATGATTGTGCTGTGTACTCACAATGAGCGGGTAAACGTTTTTTGAGCTCAACAAACACAACCTCAGATTCCAGCTGTGGAATTTGCGGCGCTTTCCAGCGCGAAACTCTCGTAGCGTTCCTTGGCACCCCCACCCCCCCTGTAAAAGCGGCCACAGCCTTCTCCTCTTCCTTCGCTCTGCAGTCTGCGAGGCGTGCGGACGCCAGTCACTGTTTGGTCACATTAGAGAAGGGGTTGCTCGCGCCCAGCAAGAACATGAAACAGCCAAAGCTCACTGCCTTCCTTGCACCTGAATAAAGTTGTGTTTCAAAGAATACATTGTGCTTTGATTCCTCGCAGTTGTGGCGCAAATAAAGCTCAACGAGTTTAGTTTTCTCGAGTGGTCGCTTATATCAAAATACCGCTTATAACAAAATTTTTCGCCGTCGCGCTGAGTTCGTTATAACGAGGGATTACTGTGTATGCACACACAAAGTAATCAGGAACGCATCGTTATTGCTCACAAAACCAGCGACTTTTATATACTTCTTTATTGTTTTACAATTCAATAAATTCCCTTGTGAAAGGGTATTTTTACATAACGGTGGTCACATGCGAAAACCCGCTCAAGTTACGCTAACAGCCTAATGCAGAATATTAACAAAAAATGGAGCAGCTTCGCACTGTAGTTGCGCGAAGAGTGGACAAACAGCGAAACTGGCGGCCCCACCCGACTTATTTTCGGTTCGGTTAAGTTTATCCACCATTATGGTTGGAGGCTCGGCCAAGTTTTTTGCTTGGTTATGCTTTGAGACACGGTCAAGCTCTCTGCGTGGTGTCGTGGTTAGCCCCAAAAGAGCAATGAACACTCGGTCATTATGTATGTACAATGCACGTGAGCTCGTAACTCCGGATCGGACGTTTCGCTGCTGCTTCACCGGCGCGATATTCGGGATTGTACCAAAGTCGTCTCCTCCGTTCTCGAGTAGCGGCGTAGCGGCTTTCGCGCCGCGCTTGCTCGTCTTTGGGAGTGGCGCTCTTCTTCTATTGCACCATCTCTCCCTTCATTACAGACCGGACTTTTGCATCTCACATGGATTTCCGAACTTGCCACTGAAAGTTCTCCATGACTGGCAGGCTGGGGCAGAGCGTTCTACAAGGTCGAGCGGTGTCGGCGCGCACGACGACGTCCTCGCTCGGCGAGGTTTTTCTGCGCAGGTTCGCCGGCCCAACCACCATTTTAAACAGCATTCGCTGTTGTAAAACTCAAATGCTATTTGTCTAACGACAAATAAGGTTGAAACGCAAAGCTTTTGAGGCGTGCATTTTGATCGTTGGGGGTTTCAATTTTGATCGCTGGGGTTCAAACTCCTTTCACTTCACCCGCCACGATCATCATCGTCAAAAAGTTGGCTTTCCTGCAGTGCGTTTTCGCAAACGGTCTCCATCAGCCAGGCAAAGAAAGTTTCGCTTAGAAACGAAAGGATTTGTTTTTTAAAAATGCAAATAAATGTAAAACCTATTGGCAAATTATATTGTTAATGCAATAATAGTTGGTAGTAAAATGACAGTATAAAGCAAAATATGAACCAAACCGTTCAATTTCAAACACGTGCAGTATGGACGAAAAAGAAAAAAAGATATACACAAGCAAGTTCAGTTATGGCACAGATAAAACTCAACTTTTCACTACACGTTTTCTTAAAGAATACCAGAGGGTAAAGAAAAGGTTGCGTAAGAGGTAAAAAATAAGTTGTTGAAATCGGTAAAGAAACGGACAGCATAAAAAAGACACATTGAGAAAGTAAAATATTTGCAGCGGCCGCACAGTTGTTAGTTATTTTGTTTAGATCTTCCTACTGTACAAATATTAAAATTTTAAATGTTTAATATATCGCAAGCACTGTGCAAGTTCAACTAACATTTTCTTGTTTTGCAGTTTTGCCACAGCTGCACGCTTAGAATTATCTGGCAGCTTCATACACGCTTTTGTTATAACGACGTCACGCTGTACTATAATTCCTTCACAACCTCAAATTTAACAGTAAAGCAGTATTTTTAACATGGCTCAACTGATCAAAAGCACGGTACATTTCTGCGCAACGCGCGTACTGCAATTATGTCCTAAGTTTGGGTCCATTCTTCGCGTAACCGCGCTTCTATGCCGTTGGTATCTGTCGTGGGGGATCAGTGTTGCCAACCAATTTCGACCAAATCGCCCCACACCGCACCTCAAAAAGCCCTACATCGCCCTACACAATATTCGCAATAGCCCTACGCCAAAAAATGCATTTTTTTATTTTAAACGGTTTTGTTTTGTTTCCTAATATTAAAATTTTTGTTTGTACTAATTTTAGTTATTTAGCTTCGGCTACAGAATCAATACATCTGCTTGCTGTGGAGCTTCGGGTGCCCGTGTTCCACGGTCAAGTTAGCGCAAGTGCGTCCACTAGCTGCGAATGCCGACTTGATGACCAGCACGGAGTTGAGATTCTCATTTCCAAGCCTATTGCGCTTTTTTGTTTTCACGTCGGCCATGTGCGAAAATCCTCTCAGTAGCGGCATTGGAGTGGGGCAAAGATAGTATCAGCTGAGCCAAGGTTACGATGTTGAGAAATTCCTGCTTGTCTCCGAACGTTCTCATTTGGTGGAGATCGGCCCAAAACAAAGCAGGTGGTTTGACTTCCAATGACAACTTCTCATCTTTGCTGAAGTAGGAAGGCAGCATTCTCCATTCTTCCTTGACTGTGTGCGTAGCAGTTCTGTAGCGTCGGCAAGGCAGGTAGCCTCCCTCCATCTTCTGTGCTGAGGGCAGTCTTCGGGATCACGAACTGACAAAGAGTCATGGCAACCGGGGTCATGACAAAGAGCCCGGAAACTGGAAGCCTCTGTTTGACCTCAACGGCGGCTGTCTGATAAAAAGACAGACAGCGAATACGAAGGTCGCGAACCGGCACACTTCTTCAGCACAGAATTGCACCCTTCACCCAGGTATACCTCTTTAAGGGGCAGCAGAACTCTTGGGTCCATGGTATTTATGTCATCCCTCTCCAGAGCAGACGGCTGGACAAAATTTTGCAGCAGACATCGGATGAGGCGTTGACTCTCTCTGCCTGGAGTTCTCCGATGGGGTTTCCGTTGCCTTCCGTTTCCGTAGCCTGTTAAAAAATTTGAGCACGGATTTCATAAACCTGAAATAAGCCTCTGTGACACTATAGTTCATGTGGTTTAGAAATTGAATTCGGCGGCCACTATTCGGTCTTCCACTGAGGCTTGCAAGAGAAGGAGTCGCAGGGTTTCATATTCTTTTAGTACACGCTCAACACACGCATAAAGCACGAGCCATCGGGTCTCGCATGGTCGCAGAATCTTCCTTTTTTCAGTCTGGAGGAACTCCTGCAGTGCAGATACTTGTGCTTGTCTCTTGCTGTTTTGATGTTTCGCAGAAGATCTTCCAGGTATCTGTGAAGCTTCATTGCAGCTTTGCTGGCAACAATGTGGGTGGAATGGCATATGCAGTGAATGAGCACGAAACTCCTGTCTGCCTTGTGCTGAAATTTTTGGGCCAGGGAAATATGCTCGCCAACCATAACGCTGGCGTTGTCACATGCCAGGCCCAGGATGTTTTTCAAAGGTACCTTTTTTTCTGAGAGGCAGTTTTCAACAAGCGCTGTAAAAAATCGAAAGTCGAAATTATGGAGCAGGCGCCCCGCGATCTGCGAGATCTCCAATCGGCGCCTTATCACGGGAACACAAGTTCCGAATAAGTTACGAATTGGTTTCGACGTGTTTGGCCGCGGCGCTGGCTCGAACACACGCGCTCCACCGGGGGGGGGGGGGGGGGGGGGGGGTAGCACTATGGAGGCACCCTGCAGGCTAGCCCCCATAGCAACCGCTGTACTGCTGCGCTGGTAGCAATTAAAATCGCGCGCGCTCCTCCCGCACCAGCCCGGCCATGCCCTCACGCTCTTCATTATAGCTACACCCCCTACCAGCGGTGGAAACCAACTTTGCAACAAAAGTCGATAAAGACTATCGTCTTTTGACGGCATTTGCAACGAA